>NC_090918.1:2902346-2939293 GCF_040956055.1 Brachionichthys hirsutus | reverse complement strand
GTCGTTGTTACGTACCCCTCGGGTCAGGCGGTAGTAAGCAGTCAACGGTGCCATCAGCATCATCTTCAGGATGACGATCATGGCGTAGGTTGTGAACGCCTTGAAGAGCTCATCTTCCATCAGCTTTCCTTCCATCGCTCCCAGTTTATCGCTGGAAGACGAGGAAGTAACAAATACGAGTTTGTTCGGGAATGACGTGGCACATAAGAGATCGATTTAAAACTGGCTTATCGCTGCCTGCAGCATTGTCCCACCTACAGCAGCATCTGATTGGTCACACGCAGAGCCATGCCTGACAGCCAATCAGCAGTTAGAGCTGTGCACGGACAGCGCTCAGAGGGTGCAAAGGTTTAATGAGTGGAGAAACTGGAGAGCATGAATGTGCTTCGATGGGAAGTTAAAGCAGGACGAAAGTTGTAGTAACCGTCCCGGCCCTGTAATGGTAGAGCTACTGCATATATTTGTACTTTTACTGCTAAATGAATATCGGCTCCAAATATCTTCGATCAGCTTCCTGGACTACTAACTATCAGTATTGTGGAAAAAAACTAGACACTTGGCTACGACTCCTCATTGTTAAACGCGTGGAGACGGAACACTTCACCAAACGAGCATGTCAAACAGGAACTTCCTGCTGACAGGAAATCAAAGCGCATGAGGCGCTGCCAACAGCATCCAACGGGATCCAACGGGATCCAGCAGCACCTTTCACTTTGTTCAACTGCCTGCACTATTGTCAAACAGTGAAATATGACCAAGCACAACGACGACGCCAGAACTACTTACATTGTTGGAGCGCAGCTCTGAACCCGTGGGTCGCTCTAGAAGTGTGAACGTGTTGCACAATCACATCACCTTTAACACAGAAAGTCAGGAGGAGGAACCGCAGAACATGTTTGTCCACTCCCTTCACCTGCGCGGGAGTTTCTCCAGGTGCTTTCTGTGATCGCATTACGGAACCAAGGCCTGCATGAAGACTCGCTTCATAATGTTACTTCTATCGTAAACATCCAAACCTTATTTTGGTAACTCATCAGGATGTTGAGATATCATCAAGAAGGTGGGCTCTGGTTCGGCGTTAGACTGGAGAGAGAGTCCAGCACGATGCCAGCGTTGAGCAGATCCAGATAAGGAGCGGGTAAACGGCTGTTTCAACAGGACAGAACTTTGCCCCCTTGCTTCGCCGGTCCCCGTCGAGTTGGGAAACTATGATGCAATACAAAAGTAAAGTTCCTCTTGTCCGAGCCTTCTTTGAAATGTTGCAGGCATCACATTCTGAATGCGGATAGAATTGAAACTATAACATCAAAACTGCACCAAAAATCAAAGTAAAACACAGGTCACGACGACGGCCCGGCATTTTACAGATGAGCGGGCAGATTTAGTTCTTTGGGATTTACTCCCAGAACAGAGGATTACTGCGCTCAAGGACCGGCTATGGTGGTTTTTCACAGCGTTGGATGCGTGATAGATAATGTCCCATAGGTGGACATTATCTATTGGATTGGAAATTGGATTTCAGTTCAGGGTTCAGGGGCCCAGTAAGCAGCACGAGTGCCGACGATGTTCAGGTCTGTGCTTGCTTTGACAACATTTGGATGGATGGAGGGATGATTGTCTTGTAAGAATTCACACAGCTGACTGGCAACTGCCTTCTCTAAAATCTTAGACAGAAACCAAAGGTTTGAAAGTGGCCTATAGTTAGCTAACATCGGGATCCATTGTTGGTTTTTTGAGAAGCGGTTTAATGACTGCTGTTTTAAAAGACTGAGGCACATAGCCTGTAAGTAAGGATAGATTAATTGTATTTAGCAAAGTAATTCTAATCGGGAAGAATGCTTCTGGAGTTGGGATTTTTCATCTCGGGCACTCAGGGAATATTTGCTCCATCAGTGATTCAGTGATCTGAACACGTGATCTGAACACCTGGCCACCATTATGCAACACTATCAGCATCAGGGTTCTGACTCCAGAGCAGCTGAGCCTTAAGAACACACACACACACACGTGCTCGCAATTAGGGAGACTCTCTCGTGCCACACTTTTAATTTGACTTGGTTGTAATCTCCATCTCCTCTAAATGCTTTCATCTGTTAAAGGACTTTCAGCTTGAACCCAATCAAAGAGTTTCTCACTGTGGATCAGGGAATTCAATTAGTTTAATTGGCCTGGATTTTATGTTCTGCAATATGTTGTAAGTGTTGGTTTCCACAAACTGAACACTGCATTTAGGAGCACCTCAGTAATTAGAGCAATAACTGCAAACCAAATGTTTTAGTTCGACATTCCAGATTATTCCAAATTGAAATCAAGGTCATTATTTGAAGCAATCCAGAAGGAGAGAGCCGCTTCCACAACTTTCAGGCCGAAGAGGACTTTTCACAAAGCGGCAAAGACAACAAGCCGAGGGAGTGAATGCGCTTCAGGTGAATCGCACGTCACAGATGTGACATGCTCGGGCGTCGCGTGTCTTCGGCTGCTGAACCGGTTTCTGCGGCAACCACAGCGACTTGGGATCGGACCTCCCTCCAGGCACGGGTCCTTCACCAACAGCAGTAAAACTATGAGGGTACAAATATTACATTGTGCAAAATATTTTTAACAATTACAGTATTTACAGGCTTTGTCCTAAAAATGAATCTCTCATGCTAAACAACACTTAAAGGGAATTGTTGTACCAGGGTAGGCAAAATGAATGTCCTTTATGTCGGCCTATCATTTACGGCGTTGACCGTGTTCCAGCAGCGGAGCGTTGCCAAAAGTATAATCATGAAAAACACAACCACTAAAACTGCGCAGGAGTATGCTGTAAATACAGGAGTATTCTGTAAGTACAGGAGTATGCTGTAAGTACAAGAGTAAGCTGTAAGTACAAGAGTATGCTGTAAGTCGAGGAGTATACTGTTAGTAGAGGGGTATGCTGTGATTACAGGAGTATGCTATTAGTACAGGATTATACTGTAATTACAGAAGTATTCTGTAAGTACAGGAGTATGCTGTAAGGACAAGAGTATGCTGTAAGTACAGGAGTGTGCTGTAAGTACCTTCCCTTAGGGGTAGCACATTCTCATAGCGTCCTAGCACCTGTGTAATGTTTGCCACGCCTCTACAGTTCAAGGAGACTTGGATATTTTAATGTGAATGTAAAAACTGCTGACACTAATTTATATGAACTTGACATTTATAAAACACAGGGTGACGGTCCAGCATGCCGGACGAGGACCTGGGACACGCGTTAACGTGTTTGCATGTAGAACGTGTGACACAGCTAGGGGTCGAAATCAACGAAGAATTAGTGAAAGCCGATTGTTCTATTCATTTGAGTTTGTAACCAAATCTGTAGTAAGTTGCCACGGCGACCGAGCCAAATTAGAAGGCGGCCACCTTTGTGACCGACAACTTTGGCCTTAAATTGAACATACCTCAGGTAGTCCTGCGCCGTAGTACAACCTCTGGAGAGACAGATTACACTGTTCACGGCAACGTACAGGACTTCCTGTCTCCCACGCCGTAGTACAACCTCTGGAGAGACAGATCACACTGTTCACGGCAACGTACAGGACTTCCTGTGTCCCATTTTGCAAACACAAGCGATTGTCCACAGGCGTAATGTCTGGTCCAAAACATTAGGAGCTGCTTTATTCTTTTGGGCACTTGGGGCAGAAGTACAGGCTGGAAATACAACGTGTATCATGAAAGCGACATACCGGAAGTAAAGATGTTGCTTTACTGATGACAAACAAATATAATCATATATCACCAGACACAGAACAAAACCTGTTAGACAATGTCGATCTAGGGTTTGGAGGCGTGACGAGTCTCGTGTGACCAGTTTTGGTAGATTAAGATAATGTGGATTAAGATTATGTCTACCATGTGGACCAGACTAAGCCTGGCCCACACCTTAAAAGGGACCCGCATGCGCAGTAATTCACACTCTTTAGTTAAAATTCTCTTTTTTTCAGTGTGATTTTATACAGTAACAGTAGAAAGATATTTTCTCCAATGCACATTGACATTCAAGTCCAAGTCGTCGAACAGGCCGTCAGGTGGGAAAGTTTCCTGTCCTTGTCAGACCAGATGAAACCGCCGTCTTTTCTCTCAACAACTGGGAGCAGCTGTTGCAAACCCTTCCGGGGCAGGAGCAGAAAGGGCCGTCATCCGTAAGTCAACAGGAGAGGCATGGACACACTATGCATCATGGCGTCCCCTGGGCTTCAGAGCCTGCCCTGCCACGCTGGTGTCTCTCTGGCTACGCTGTTCTCCCAGGCTGAGCTATGTACACATGGGGGGGTGGGGGTGGGGGGGGTGGGCGGAGCTAAACAGGAGGCTTTCTGCTGGACGATGGCAAGCTCTCCTTCAGTCTTGCTCTTTCTCCCACTCCCCCTCATCCTGGTTGGCCTATGAGGGTCAGCGGACCTGTGGAGCATAGCCCTCCTTCATCAGTCCCTCCTCGTAGTCCGTCTGACACAGGATCATGTTGTTCTTCAGGAAAAACTTGTCTCCCACGCAGAACCTGCAGAGACAAAGGAACAAGAGACATCAGGGACGGAACCGCAGCAGGACCGCTGCGCTGAGGCTGCCGTTACCGCGCCAACAGTTTACAGTGCAACGACCGTCCATACTCCACCCACCCATCATCCATCCTCCCATCCATCCAACATCCATCCTCCATTCACCTGGAAAGAGAGTCTGGTTCTGATCTCATTCACTCTCTGTCCCAGAATCTCCTCTCCTCTCCTCTCCTCTCCTCTCCTCTCCTCTCCTCTCCTCTGCTCTCCTCTCCTCTCCTCTCCTCTGCTCTCCTCTCCTCTCCTCTCCTCTGCTCTCACACCTCCTGTTTAGCTCCATTGACGGCAATGTTAACAAAAATTCCAAAGTGATCCAGAATCCAGGATCTCTTCTGGATCATCACCAAATGTAATCATCTGTTCCTGGAAACATTGCCAACATTGAATCCAGATCCGCCTGTAACATTTTGAGTTGTCTTGCTAACAGACAGACAGACAGACAGACTCAGTAGTAAATGTAGGATAGCTTGACGTTTTCTGAGGCTAACTTTACCTGCGTGCACCTTCAGCCACAAACATATCAGTCACCCGCGTTCTTGGTTGCATGAGCAATCACAGCATGGTTTGTAGCTTCTGCTACTGCTGTCAAATTCCCTTGTTGCTTGACTTTCTTCCTTCCATCTTCCTTTACCAAGAGGTGACGGTGACTAATGAGCCTGTAGAGACCTGCACCTGTCCAGAGAAAGAATTGCTTTCTACAGGCACACGGCAAAAAGATGGATTGTGATGCCCAGCAATTTGCCTCAGAGGCTGCTAACGAGAGTATTCATTTTGCTAGCAGTAATTATTATTGGGTTTTATTTTTTGCAGCGTACTTGACACAACTCCAGCTTTTAGAATGCTGACAGTTCATTGGTTGACTATTTTTTTTTATCATTCATTGTGCTGTTTCCTTCTTCCTTAGATTCTCTCCTCCAGCAGGCGCCGAGTTCTCGACACCGATCATAGCTTCAGTGACATCGGTGTCCCTTATTGGCTGTGAGGCTGCGGCGCAACGAGCCCAACATGACATACAAGGCCGGGCTAAGCTGTGACGAACACAAGAGGTGTCAGTCTTTGCTCTAGTAAGGAGCCCCCCCCCCCCCCCCCTGACCTTCCCTTGTACCGTCGCCCACCCTAACCGTCCCAGACTCTGGCCTCCACCTCATCCGAGGGAAATTGGGCCAGCAGTGGCCGGATGATGAAGCTGGACGACAGCTCCATCGATTAGCTGCCCCCCCCAGGGCTGATCTGTGGCTAACTCCCCCCCGCCCTCACCGACACCCTGGCTCTCCTCTTTACCCGGGCCAGGGATCAGGAATAACCGGTCTGCCGGATGGGAAGGTCCCAACGGTAGATTTATGTCCATTTAACAGAGTAAGGCCACATTCGGGTTTTCAGACCGGAGCAATCAGTACCAATGAAGGATCAATCCTGTCCCCTGATAGACCAGGGACAAGAGCAACTCATCTCTAAGACAGAGCGGGGGGGGGGGGGGGGGGGCTTCTGCTCTGTGACAGACATAACTTTTCTATTTCATTATTCCTGATGTGGCATCAACTCCAGCAAATAACTGATGGTGATAATCCAGAATGAGAAAGCTCGCCCACCCAGCCTTTGTCTCTGCACTCGCCCACAACAGGATGCATGAAGGAGTATAATAAATGTATGCTAATACTTGATTCTGCCTTCAAACAGCAAGACGGGCTGCAGCCGACCTGCCGGAGCGACGGATGATTACACCAGGTGACCTCTCCTGACCTCCAGGTCGCCCCCTCTGGAGATCAGATTTCACATCTGCTGATGCTCCCATAGAGAAATCCCTGGGCCATTGGTGAGATGGATTAGATTGCTTTATTGAAAGGCCCACTGGGGGAAGGGGTCAGTGGGGGCTTTCATGTTTGTTGGAGGCTGGGAGAACAGCGGGCAAAGTGCAGGTGTGGATGAACAGGCCCGCAGATCGGTACCCCAAAGAACGGGACCCCGTCCCCCGGTCTGTGGAGCGGCATGCCAAGAATCTAAAGCGAGCTCTGCTGATAGAGCTCACCGAGAAGCCGAGAGCATTTATTAAAGGTCCTTCTATTACTCAGGACATATTGGGAAGCCCCAAAAATTCCTCAGTAGCATTTTGGTCATCACCGAGAAAACAATACAGATGCAATACAATAACAACTTCCAATAGTGATTGATCACCATATCAAAACAGCCGGATTAATTTTTAAATATAGTATCACACCTCCACAACACTGTCAACATCAAGTATAATGAGTATAGAGCGTATAATGAGTATATAGAGTATAATGAGTATAGTGTGTATAATGAGTATAGAGAGTATAATGAGTATAATAAGTATAGAGAATATAATGAGTATCGAGAGTATAATGAGTATCAAGAGTATAATGAGTATAATGAGTACCGGTATATAGAGTATAGAGAATATTATGAGTATGGTGTGTATAATGAGTATTATGAGTATGGTGTGTATAATGAGTATAGCGTGTATAATGTGTATAGAGAGTATGAGTACAAACA
The DNA here is from genome assembly GCF_040956055.1 of Brachionichthys hirsutus. Classification (NCBI taxonomy): domain Eukaryota; kingdom Metazoa; phylum Chordata; class Actinopteri; order Lophiiformes; family Brachionichthyidae; genus Brachionichthys; species Brachionichthys hirsutus. Next base: position 2,932,211 of record NC_090918.1, on the reverse strand, counting down.
CTGGCTTAAAAACATATTTCCATGAACATTACAGAGCGATCGTCCGCCTTGCTGGGCAACATTCTGAGTACGTCACCCTCGACAACAGTAGCTGGAGATGACACTGTAAGCAGGACTCGGGGCTGCTGTCATCCCTCCATCCATCCATCCCTCCGTCCATTCATCCATCCACCCACCCGTCTGTCATATTGGGGTTCAATATGCAGCAAACCTGCATACCTAATGAGGGTGTGACAGAGGAGCAGAGGTCTGGTCCAATCACTCACCTCTGATTGCAGAGCTGACACGCGAAGCAGTCCAGGTGGTAGACGTTGTCCTTCGCCTTCATGACCATCTCGAAGGCTGGGATGAGTTTGCTGCAAGCTGCACAGTTCCCTGTTACACCGAACAACCTGAGCCACACACACACACACACACAAACACAATTTATTAGTATCAAGGAATACAAATTTGACTACATGTAATTGAGGACGGCCGGTCCTCACTTAACGACGGAGTTACGTTCCGAAGACCCCGTTCCTAAACACTTCCGTCATTAAACGAGACCCCCATTGACCGACCGCTTGATAAACATTTTGTGAGGTCAAAAAATATTTCTATATTTCATACATGTAGACAAACGGCTTCCGACTCTAAGCCTGAGTGACGGCTGTCAGCGACCGCGTCGAGCTGCTCAGGCAGACGTCGTCTCTGAATCAGTCACAGACGCAAATTGGACATAACTGGACTACAGGAGCGCGACAGAAATCAGCCGGGCCACAGAGAAACGTAAAAGACATAGCTGGGAACGTGGGGCGCTCTACTGCCCAGGAGCACCCCATTATTTCTCTTCCTGCTCGGGGGGGGGGGGGGGGGGGGCATTAATATGAGCATTCATTAGGGATTCAGGGCTGCTACTGCACGGCGACCTCGACCAGGGGAACGACGTCTGATAACCAAATCATAGAACAAAATAACCTATTAGAAGGCTTCTTGAGGCTCTTTAAGCCGCGTCGTTGTTAAAATGATAAAACAGCACGCCACTCTCAGAGTCGGTAAGAGATGGCAATCTGATAAATGATCTCCGGGCTTTGGCTGTGCAGGGCTGTTGGTTAACCTTCAGAAAGGATGTTTCCCAGAGGCGAAGGAGGCAGATAGATTCTGCCCTCATGAATACCTAAAGATTTAAGAGCCACTGTCAACACACCGGGAGACAATGAAGGACGTCGCTCCTAATGCGGGAGGCGAGTGGAAACAGAAAGAGCCAATCTGAGGGATTAGAGTGTGATTAAAAGAACCGCGTCTTCCTTTCAGCGATCGGACTTCAGATACGTTCGCGGGATCTCGTGGCTTTTCTTTTCCCCGCAAAAATGTCCGTCGCTGGAAGGCCTTCACATGAAATACAGGATTTCCCCTTCTTACAAAGAAACGGTTTTCATCCAAAATAAATAAATAAACACCAATTATACATTTAGTTTAAGATAATTATCTTTTTTTTGTGTGCATTTTAAGGAATATTTTACGGCAGCTCAGGGCAATGACCAGATTAAGACAAAAGTCTACTGGTCATTCTGCACAAGAGCATCAGGTACTTCATTTATATATAATTACTATAATTAACATTGAACTAGGAATAAAGAGTATTTCACAGTGTCACAGTTGCAAGTTTGTGGAAGCGTGACATCATTTGTACGTTATCGTAGAGTAACAACATATTTTGGACAGTCCTACATAAACATCGTCATCGCTACATCCGTGTAGCAACATTACCTTTCATTAGTCGGGGGAGGGGGGGGGGGGGGGCGCACCTCATAAGCAACTCTTCACCTTCACTACTTATTTGTTGCATTTGATTTGGGCACCTTTTGCTTGTTTTGTTTACTGATAAATAACTATTGACTCTAACAGCTGTGTCGAGGGAACATCAGTCCGTCACAATCATCTTTTTTTAAAACCTTGGTCGAGCAGCCGCATTTTGGGCCGCCCCAAACAAAACGAGGTTTTCCGTATCCATCCTTCTCTCAGAGGACACGCCCATGATGAGTCACAGACAGCAGCCATGCTTCGGCCCCCTAACTAACCAAAGAAACGAGTCGTTCTTTCATCTGGATAATGTAAACGGTAACGCCAGCAGGCATATTTAAAGAGGAATGACGTTACTTCATGAAATTAAAATTCACGTTTTGACAAAATCTGAATTTGAAAGAGAAGACAGTGAGCGTTTCAGTCAGGAGGAATTCACTGAGCATTTCAGCCCGGTTTGGCTCACTGGTACCTTTTTGATGAGAGGAAAACAGACACCAATTAAATTATTCCACATGGCTGTAGGCCAGTGGACCCAAAGCCAATCAGACTGTGCAGCCCCCCCCCCCCCCCCCCTTTGAGAATGCTGGAGGGGTGTGATGTTATCCTGTGCTTTGTGGAGCTAAATCCAAAATAAAATGACACATGTCGGAAATAAATAAATATTCAAGAGCCACAGATGATGTACAAATACAAGCACAGGTCTGACGGCGGAGCTCTTTGAATGGCTTACAGACAGATTTACACAGTGAGTAACATCAGACAGAAAACTGCCGCTGTGCCGCTCTGGAAATGTCTGATAAGAGCTCGACGGGATTACCGGCCGATGTTTGGTGATGATTTAATGGTCAAATCTTTTATTATTCAAAAAGAAATATTGGTGTATGGAAGGTCCTGTTTGATTGCAGCTGCCACATACTGTTGAATTATTCAAGATGGCATGTCAAGTTAAGGAACAGACTTAAACTTCAGGACACCTGCTGGCGATTTATCACTTAGTTCTGAGTCTAGGTTGAGGCTCAACAGGTACGCCACGTTTTCAGATCTGTTTGCAGGAAAGTAGGAAGTAGAACCTGCTCTAATCAAACACTCTACATCAAACAGAGCGACACAAGACTGCATCTGCATCAGAATGAACTGCTCGAAGGAAGAATGGTTCTTTACGTTGCTTGAATCGGCCTCTTTAAGCAAATTGATTGGGTGTTCACCAGCAAAGGCAACGACTGGTGTAAATATATTCTGGACAACGGGGGCTATTGAGCGCTGATAGCCCCGGTGGCTCCAGTCACCGTTTAGAATTCCAGGGGCAGCTTTGCTCTTCCCACCACTTCCAATTGCCCCAGCCTCAGCGTGCATTCATCAGATGCCGGATTAGAATTTGTTTCCTCACAAACCATTGATCATCGGCCTATTACTAGGCAAATGACAGTTAATTACCCACTACATTAACCACCGGGACCCGGGGACCAAGTCCCAGTCCCATCAGTCAACATGATGAATGTGGCAAGTTCAGCAATGCACGGCTGCTCCCTCGCCCGCCTGCCACGTTGGGAATAACCTCTGGATCCCACTTCCCGGCGCCCAGAGAAAATCTATGCAATCTGCATAATCACAGGCTCAGGGTTAATAACAGACAAATGATTTGTTGCATGTCAACACGGGATATTTAATGGGATTGCTCTTTGTCCATTTGATGATCAAACCTGAATGCAGCCGTGCGGGGGGGGTCCGATTTACATCTTAATCACACTGAGAAGAAATGAAAGTTGCCACTGCAACAAGGACTCTGTCCTTAAAGGGACGTGATTACTGATGGGTCGTCCAGCAATGCGTCAAATCATGCACAGAAAACGGTGTGAACCCTGTCAGATGGGGGAGGGAGATGGTAAAAAGGTAGCAGATGTAACCCCCCCCCCCCACACACACACACAGCCAATGTTGTCAGTGATTAAACAACTCTTAGAGCAGAATTATTTCTATTACCGCAGGCATGACCTGGGAATTGTCCCTCGAGCGCTCTGCCCGGGCCGGCTGCTGCGCTATCAGGTCTCATCTGCACCTGGACTCTGATCCTCCCTAATGATGAATTATGGCCTGTTTCTGAAAGAACGGCGACACTATAGAAGAGCATTCCCCTTGACTGTCAGCCTGAAGAGCAAGCAGCAGCAAGAGTGCTGCCTAATTAGAGTCTACAGAAGCTCCTTGAAGGGGCTGAAAGGCCTCACTGTTCAACATCACGCATCAAGAGCAGACAAATGACTGGCAGCCGCTTGGGGCTTCGTCCAAAGCCAGCGTGTTGATCGGTTTGTTTAAAGAAGCTCTGCTGTAAACCCATTAAGAAATGATGCTGCATCTTTTACATTCAATCAGAGCTTAAGTGTTAAATTGGTGTCCGTAAGTGATGGGACACGCCAGTAGGAGAGGAGTACATGGACGATGTGTACAATCCTCAACCAGAAGGATGCCGTCAAAACCACGAAGCCTTCCAGAGGCAGAACTACTGTCTAAGTTTATGTACGAGTACCTGTAAGGTACTGCATGAAGTGTTACGTACCGTCCTCCTCCCCGCTGTTAGCACTCTCGTCTGTCTTGAAGGTAAAACTCATAATAAAAGCACATTTTATATTACAGTAATACTGGATATCATTTATTATATCATTGTGTATCTATATAGCAATTAAAATCGTTATCAGTGTTGATTTGAGGGCTTTTAGACACAGGAACGGATGAAATTGTTTTCCGTTTTGAGCTACGAGCTCGGTCCAGGAACGGATTGTACTCATATGTCAAGGTATTACTGTACATATATATTCTGTTTCATTACCTCTGCAGCCTCCGCTTCATTCTGCAGCATAAAGACATGACACATAGATGTTAAAAACTTTGAACGCACCCTGTAATTGTTAAAACTGTGCTTTGGAAAGTTGGCTGCCATTAACCTTCTAACATCACGATTCACTTCACACATCCAATTACAATTACCTGGGCAACAATGGCCGAACTCACAAACGCGTGTGTTGTGATGTTCCTGTAATTAAAATGAGCTTTTTACAAGTAATTTAAATTCTACGAGGTAAAATGGAGTGCTGCTAATCACAAGTGATTGTGTCTGAAGGAGGGCCATACTGGAGGCTCTGCTTCCATTCTAGGGCTTAATAGCAAAGCGGAGAGGGGTCACATGTTCCTAAGGAGGGGTCAGAAGTAAAGTGACTTTGTTTTGCCATCCAAATTCACTGAAGGATGGAAAATAGAGACCTTCAATGACAAGGTCATTTATCCTGTCTTATATATTGCCTTTTTGATTGCAGGAGAATTAATTGATGCGCTGAGTAATATCACGTACAATAATACAATAATAATCTATTCATTCATAAATGAAACTCATTAAGAGGGATGAACATGGTCAAAATCTTATGTTTGTTGCAGACAACATACTATATATATATGTATACAGTACTGCATCCGTTCCTACGCACCAGATAAAGGCCCATTTACATGCCTACAGGTATATTAATATGTAAAGTCTAAATCATTGATTTCTCCATCCCGTCCTGCAGCGAGATCCCAGACACGGACGCCGTTTCCATTTTGTTGATTATTCCCTTCTTTATAGTAATATATATATATAAAATAAAAAAAATTGTTTTCCACCGTGTCGCATTATGCTGTCAGGTAACGTAAGTTGTTAATGAAAGGAATGAAGAGAGTCAGTGTTCCCTGGCGAAGGGCAAAGCAGTGTGGAGCATTAGAATTCACCCTTTCTTCTGGCTTCCTGATCAATAAATCAGGCTGTTAACATTGTTGTGATTAACAGACATATATAGAGACTGGGTGACGCGTAGCTTGGTTGCGCAGCCACGCCTTCCTCCGTCGTCATGGAAGCATTGCAGTCCTGTGCTCTAAGCTTCCGTGATGAAGAGGAGCACTACACCAAAAACGTGACGCTCGCAGGCTTCGGCACAGTCAAAGAAACAATGGGAAGGCCTCGGAGCATCCTCTCACCAGGACAGGACAGGGCAACTGGCAGCCTTTGCTGGGGAGATGAGGCTGCTCTGTGGGCTGAAAGGCATCGGGGGGGGATTAGGACCGGGGAGATTGTGGGGTGTCTAGCAGTTCCGCTAGGCCGCCCACTAATTGAGAAGTCGCTCAGGGATTCAGAGGAGGCCTAACAGCTCTGCCTATGCCATCCAAGCAACAGCTGTAAATGGGCCTGACAACAACCAATCAGCAGATTGAAAGCCTGTTTTCCACAGTGCTGCACCCTCCCCCCCCCAGCATGCGACCGCTCTAACAGCTGCAGCCAGCTCCCATCTTCGTCTCCATGTCCTCCTCTCTGTGCCTTTCCTCCATAAAGGTCTCGAGAAGCAGATGTGATACAGCTGGCCTTGCTGAAGACCACCATGTATGCACACGACATCATCATCGTGCTTTAGGTCTGTGTGGGCGGATCACCGCTCAGATTCAGGGTAAAACACGCAGACATAATACTTTACTCCCACTTTCATACTTCCATGAACAGAGAGGCGACCTTTTAAAACAAAACACGCAACCTTTGGCACAGTGCAGGCAGCACACCTGCTACGTGTAAGCTTGTTGTGTAAGGTATGTTTAGCATACCCAAAAAGCTACGCGTAGCATGCTACGTATAGCGTACGCTACAGGCTATGTGTAGCATGCTACGTATAGCGTACGCAACAGGCTACGTGTGTATGCTACGTGTGTATGCTACGTGTAGCATATACACAACAGGCTACGTGTGTATGCTACGTGTGTATGCTACGTGGAGGCAAAGAAGCACTGCTGAGAGTCACCATGTCAAATGGCAGAGCTGCTATCGTGCTCTCAGATGCCTGCAGAAGAGAGCTGGCAGCCAAAGCAGCCAGCAGGGGGCCCGAGCTGCAGGGATCACAGGGGGCCTTTTACACACACATCGTTAATCATGATGACAAAACCCAGCTCACTGGGACTTCTGCTGCAAGAATTCAGAATTCAGCAGTGATGCCGCTAAAAAGAAAGGTTTGATTTTATAGCACAGATTCTGACCGGTCCTTCCTAATCACTGCAAAACCAAAGCTAATATGGGCTCAATACCAGAAACATCCATTCTTTACTTCAGTTTGCTGCTTCAGCAAGTCACAAACTTCTGCAGATGTGGCGTGAATTCCTCTGACTACAAAGCCACACAGAATGACACTCCAATCGGGCGCTGTCAGAAACCATTGGGTCAAGATTCTGCACCCCCCACATGCAGGTGACAGGGACCTCCTTAGGGGTAGTAACCATTCACCCCAGTGGATCAGTCCCTGGGGTTCGGTATCTTGCCCAAGGACACGCTGCCCTGTGGACCGCGGGGCTGGGGATCGAACCACCGACCACCATCGGCAGGTGACCGACGCTACCAGATACAAATGAGCAGACACAAACGACACGTGAAATATTGACACCGAGTCAGGAAATAAACATGGCTGCAGCAAAAAACAACAACAATGACTTAAAATATGTTTCATTAAAGCCTTGATATTTAGTTTATTCTCCATCAAAGAATTTCCCACATAGCAGATTAAAATGGCCAACATCTCCCTAATCCTCAAATCCTAGTGGATCCCTCCCTCAGAGGAAAAGGGAGGATGGTGACCCGTTAATATATGCATGGAAATGACCTGCGGCACGCTCCATAAAGAGGGGGCAACGGGGGTCGACTCGCCTCAAACTGCACTTGGGTTTAATTAAAAAGACAAAGGAGAGCATCATTTTGAAGTGGACATGCAAGATAACTTTTCAGCTACTGCCCTTTCAGCAGGCCCGCGTTCCCCTTCCCATAAGGCATAGCAACATCTTTCCATCCCTTTGATGTCAAAATAGACCATTTATTAGGGCCATAAAGGTTAATCCAGAAGAGAGAGGCTAGCAAAGAGGTGGTATGAGGAGAGAGAGAGAGAGAGAGAGAGAGAGGTCCACATGAGCTTCATCTGTGGGAAGGGAGATATTTTACATTGAGTCCAGTCAGCAGGTAATGGAGTTACTAACATTACAAAACATTTACGAAAACGAAATGCGAACCTTAAAAGAACTGAAATGGCGACACCATGGCGCTCATGGCTGATGTGGGTGAGGGTGAGGGTGAGGGCGAGGGCGAACAATCCCGCCGAGCTAAAATGAGAGGGAAACCTGGTGACTTCCTTTAGCCCGAGGCATCCCATAATTCGAGCAGTGATGAGCTTCCCTCCCATTTTCATCTCTACTCCTCGTGGTTCCTCTCCAGCCACTCGCCATTCGAGGGTCATGGACAAAGCTCTGACCTATTCCTAGTCTATTGCCTCCAACTCAGAGGTAAAGGTGGGCTAAAAAGTGACACTTGGAGACATGATAATTTTTCACGGACAGAAAATGTGACTGCTCGGCTCCCTTCGCCCCCCCCCCTCCATGCATTATTCTATCTTTAAGCAGCATGTCTCCTCAGGGGGGGAAGAGGCATTGCTTTACAACACGTCCAGCTGCGTTCTACTTGCCCCGCCTGGGGTTCTCCGGGAATAGTTCACCTTGTAGCGCGGATGTCTCCTCATTGCTGCATGTATGCGCCTCATACAGCGCAGTCTCCAGGGGACATGGGCAAGAGGGGTGAGGTAGATGGAAGGGAATATTGAGTATGGTTGAGGGAGGCTGTAGGACGCATCTGTATCTGCTCTAGAGTGATGGAGAGCCTGATCAAAAGCAAAGAAGTCCAAGAGGGCAGAGGAAGAGGAGGGTATAAGAATGTCTAGAGGTAAAACTGGCACATTGAGTGCATCCTTCTCCCCAGAGGACTCCTGAAGTAGCAAACCGCGGAGACTGGACTCAACCTGGTCTCTGAATGGACTGGTGAGGCAAACTGTCCCCCTAAAACACTCAAAGGAGACATTTAAGGCTGCTTTTTTTTTTTTTTTTTTGGACCAAAACAAAACGTTGTCCCCTGTAATATCGGTTAAACAGCTTAACTTCAGGGAATGTTTGTATGAGGATTGGGTAATCAATCCAATCCAAACAGTTAAATGTTACAGAGAGCCCGCTCTCAGATTACACAGGTACTTCCCTTAAAAGGACAACACGGATAACCTGGTCCACCCCTGTCTGGTAGGATGGATGAAGCCACTAGTACCAGTGGAAAGCAGAGGGGCAGAGGAAGACCGGTGATTGATGGATGGACGGGTGGATGGATGGATGGACAAGTTGATGGGTGAGTATAAGGATGGATGGATGGATGGAAGGCTCTCCGAGTATCTCCGCTGAATGAAAGGCATGCTGCTGTTGAGAGTCATCCCGTGTTCTCTTCCTCCGTAAAGAGGAACGTATCCAAACCGACGAGCTTCACACAGCCGGACTCTTTTCCCTCCCTCCGTGGTGGAGATCAAGCCTGGCCTGATGTCGTACGTGTGACGGTGACACAAACCGACGCAGCATCGTAAGGCCCGAGGTGAGACGGCCGAAGCTACATCTGTAGCTACATTTATCTTTACGAGGTGACTGGACGACAGCGTTGCTGCTGAAGCAGGAAGAAAGGGCGGTTCTTGCAGGGCGCCTGCCCGACACGCCGTTATCTCTCCCTGATAGCCAGCCTTCACAAACAGTCAGGAACGCAGCCCTGCTGGCGGCTTTGGACTTTGCATGCATTTACAATCTTCGTAAAACCACTGTAGAGGAAAATTGAAGTCGGCTTTAAAAACCGAATGACTAGATAGATAAGTAAGAGTTCTCCTGCTGCGGCCTTTAGAACGGATGCTTCCCATTAACTGATGCCCAACAGCTTTTTCACGCCTGCACCTGGCCTTGGAGCCTGTGTTGGGGGGCGGGGGGGGGGGGCTGCATTCTTTGTATTTAGAATACGTTTGAAGTTGAATATGTCGGTCTGCTCTCCGACATTAGCGCTCTGTCATCATCAATAAAGGCCGTAGGGATCGTTTGTCTGTCGGATGATAGTAGCAATAATTACTGATATATCTACACACACACACACACATATATATATGTACATGTATCTACACACACACTCCCTTTGCATCCCGTCTGATGGGAAGGCTTTTTTCCCCTCCTATATATTTTTATGTTGTGATGGACGATTATTATTTATTTGAGGGAGGGGTCAGGTCGCTCGTGGTTGTAGACCCCTGAAGAATTCTATTAACCCTGGCTATGTCGATTCTAATAACATCCCCCCCCCCCCCCCCCCCCCCCATTACTAAGGAGTGAATGATTGCCTCGCCGTCAGCATTGGAGGCCATTGGAATATAAAAGCAGACTAAATGTCAAGCAATCCTAATTTTTCCTTTCCCTCCACTAACCTGCGCTGAGAGATTGAGATGAAAACAGGCAGAATGATATTTTACAGCTTGTTATTTGGGTGTGTGTATTCCTGTGTGTGTGCGTGCGTGTGCGTGTGCTCGGTGCACTTTTTACCCTCGCCGAAGGGGAGGCGAGGGTATTGCAATTGGGTCTGTTTGTTTGTATGTTTGTCTGTTTGCTTGTCTGTCCGAGCGCATAACTCAAAAACTAGGAACCCAATCGACTTGAAAATTTTACACAAGCAAGGTTCTGTCGGTGGCTCGGTCCTCCCCGAGAATGGCGTTGATCCGGATCTGGATCCAGATTCTAGAATTATTTTTACATCTGGAATTGTGCCTCTGCTGTAAACTGCCACTTTAAGAGGGAGGGACACGAATGGCATGATGGGTAAAAGAGTCCAGAAGATGGCTTGTAGTACGTTCCGGAGCAGCAAGCTAGAGCAGGTTTGGCCCCTCTGATCCGGAAGCCCTGTTTACTGTCTCACAAGATCAAATAGTCTTTTGGAGGCGGGGTCTGCAATCTCTGATTGTCTTTCTAGTCTATATTTGCCGTCCATTCGCCATTTGGTTCAGGTGTCACAGACGCCGTCTTACCGTAGGTAGTCTCTCCGGCACAGGATGAGGTTGGCTTTGGTGTACAGCGTGGAGCCCACCTCTCCCAGCCGGCAGTCGCAGCAGGCGCACTTCAGGCAGTCCTCGTGCCAGTACTTATCGAGGGCCTTCAGCAGGTAGCGGTCCTTGATCTTCCGGTTGCAGCCGGCACAGCCCTTTGGCTTGGTGTCCGGCTGAACGGAGAGCATTTGTATACCTGGAGAGGCAGAGCGAGAAGCATCAGGAACGCACACACACACACACACACACACCTGAAGACACGGCAATAGTAAACAAGCCAGGAAAGTGATGTTGACATCAACAACAACAAGTGAAATAACACATACATAAATAAATAAAAATGTATATAAATACAAAAATATAAAACAAGATTCAAAAATTACAAATATATGTGGAAATAAATACAACAATAAATATAAATATAATTAAATATCAATCAATAAATAAAAGCGCTCTGCTCTCATTTTATTTCTTCATGACGCAGATGAAAAATGTTATTCAAATGAGGGGGCGGTCTTAAGTGTGTCTTGGGTTGAACTGTTCTCCTATTGGTTGATCAACAACAACAAGTAAGTCTCCACGGCTTGCGTGTAGAGCTCCAGCGATGGACGACCAGCTATTCCCTATTTTAATGGATGTGGAGAAAACACAACATTTGTGAAATGATTAAACTATAATTAATAAAAGATGTAAACATTAGCTGTTTAATTTCTATGGTTAATAGCACGCACTGAACTCTTAGATCAAAAGCAACAAAATATATGTTTTAATCATTGTCAAAAAATATGAATAAGTGTTGAATAAATCTTGTTAACCCTGAACAATAGAAAAGTTCCATTGATGTTAATGTTTAGAACTTTGATTTAAAGTTAAAAAACACATTTACATTTATGTTTTTCTGGTCCCACACGCCACGTGTGCAAAAGAAATGTAACGGTGGAGAATCTGCATTCAGCGCAGGGTTCTTTTACATGCTATCCAGGAAATGCCTTGAAAATAATCGCTCAGGTTCAAAGCATAATCAATGACATCATTTTCCTTTGGTAAATGCTGAATCCATGTCCCGCAGACCTAAACGCGACAAAGGGGCCAGTCCTACTATAACCGGATTTAACCTGCGACTCCGAGGCGACGTCGCCGTATTTAAAAGGAACAATAAATGTGCTTTGTGTACAAAAGCACAGACTAAAATCTGTGAACCTGAAACATGTTCGATGAAAGCCCAAGGGTATACAAGAGTATACAAAGTACTCTGTACCCATTCCTGTCTGTGCAGAACACAAGACAGGAAAGGAAGATACAAATGCATGAAATGAAAATCTGTCACTTTACACTGCAATCATTTTTACACACAAAGTACCACAACGCTACACACAAGGAGGAGGAGGATCGAGTGCAGACGGACTCGGGGGGCCAGGCCATGGCCATCACATGCGGGGGTGTAAAGGGGCTCTCATCGAGACTGAAGCGGGAGAGTTTATCACCTGCTTCGGCCTTTGTCCACCAGAATCAGCACAGCTCGTCCAGCGAGAGAAAATGTACTGGAGAGACTGCTGAGGTGGGAGAACGCTCCAACTGGTCCGGTCAAATGTACAAATGTTTGTCAGGAACACGCACCCGAGCTGCCCCCCCAGGTGATTTCCCGTTTACACACTGATTTCAAGCATCCTTACCACACGTCATTTTCGTACAAAAGTGGATTCTGAATTAACCTCTAAATAACTTGAGCATTCGTCTCGTTTTACATTTTGTCAGTCCACAAAGTTAAATTCAGCTCAGAGTGTTTCTGTAGGAATGCACGGCCACACGTTTACCGTCTTTGAGCAGCCGTCTCGCCGACTAAATGCGTTACCTTTTACACTTTTTGTACGCTGTGTAAAGCAGGAAGCTGCTTACTGATGATTGTGTCTCTATTCCAGTGAACACACTAATTACTGGAAACCAACAGAGATCGTTAGTAAACCGACGGCTCTGTGGACCGCCCACATAGAGCTCAAAGAGCATATAGGCTCTGTGGACCGCCCACATAGAGCTCATAGAGCATATAGGCTCTGTGGACGGCTCACATAGAGCTCATAGAGCATCGTCTCTGTGGACGGCTCACATAGAGCTCACAGAGCATCGTCTCTGTGGAACGCTCACATAGAGCTCAAAGAGCATCGTCTCTGTGGACCGCCCCCATAGAGCTCAGAGCATTGTCTCTGTGGAACGCTCACATAGAGCTCAAACAGCATAGACTCTGTGGACCGCCCACATAGAGCTCATAGAGCATCGTCTCTGTGGAACGCTCACATAGAGCTCAAACAGCATAGGCTCTGTGGACCGCCCACATAGAGCTCATAGAGCATCGGCTCTGTGGACTCTTTACATCCAATTGGACACAACATGTTATTTTTAGTGTCACATCGTCACAGTGTGTGTGAATGAAATATTATGACAAAGGAGAAGAAAGAAAAGGTGAAGGCGGGCTATTCGTGGTCCGCAGCCCAGCAGCAGTCACTACACGCACACACACACACACACACACACACACACACACACACACACACACACACACACACACACACACACACACACACACACACACTTCTTCCTGGACACTTTTTTCACGCTGACCTCGTGTGTGTAAAGAGGCGTGGCCACAGACGTATTGTTTGGCCCCTGCCAACTGTGGAGAGCCTTTGTTGGCTCGCGGGTGGAGAGGAGAGGGGCCGATGTGGCCTCGCACCCGGCCGCAATTATTATTCTACCATTCCCCGAGAACAGTCATACCCCCACTTTCCTTTGTCCCCCTCATCCGACACACACACACACACACACACACACACACACATAGGCTTATTTGTAGCTTTTTTCCGGTTGAAACTGAAACTTTTCATGTTCATTTTCGGCTCGTTACTAATCAGTGATGTTTATGAGCGCGTCATTCTCAGCAGGTTAGAATAAGAATTAGGAAAGTTTGTTTTGTTTTGTTTCAGGAAGGCAAAAGTCGATTCTCTAAAGTGAAAACTGTCACATTAATTCCGCGTGAGTGACGACATCTAACAGGTTGCAGTGCGGCGAGCGGCGCGCGTTCGTTCCGCTGCGCTGCGGCTGTTGATTTGCTAATTGGCGCAGCGCTGCGCTGCGTCGCCGGCCGGCCGCGCTCCGCTGCGCCCGTTCAGCGGCGCTGATCCGTTCAGCCTCGTTAACACTACAAAGTCCCCGGCAGAGGGGGGGGGGGGGGTTGTCCTCTTGGACCCCCCCACCCAATGGGGGGTGGGCTGCTGAACAAAAGCTTAATTTTCTTAAAGGACGCGCTGAGACCGGATCTCTGACCACACGGATGATCCGCTCGGGCCGGTGATGACGGTGAATCGGTTGCGTTCGAGTCCCAGCTGGTCCCCCAACAAGATGCTGGATATTTCATCCTATCGGTTTAATTGCTGTTGCCATGGCAGCGGCGTGCAGTAAAGGCCAGATTCAATTCGTCACGCACGATCAGAGATCGCTTTAGCGCGTGAACGCATCAGCTGGATGATCGTCAACGCGACGTCAGAACATCTCCGGAGCGGAGCACGACCGATCCCGGATCAGCTCCGAGCTGCGCGCGTCGCCTGAGACGCACGGACGCTGTAATTCATCGTTCATGCAAAGCGCAAAGTAACCATCTTACCGAAACTTTTCTCCCTTTTCTGCATTTGTTGCTCCGCTCACGCCGCACCACCATGCAGTCTGGAAGGTGGGGGGGTGGGGGGGGGAGCAGCTGCTGCCGGCGGGCCGGGGATCAGGCTTTGTTGGCGGGGGGGGGGGACAACAATCCAGCACGGCGCCCGGAGAAGAAGAAAGGAAGGGGCCAAAGGCGAAGGAGCGAGGCGCGATGGTCGCTGTCGTCGGGCGTCACACGGCGTGTAGGGCGCGATCATCGACGCGCGGAGCGGAGCGGTGCGGTGCGTGCGGAGCGTGCGGGAAGGTGCGGGATGACAAAGAGTTGCTTCCCCTCCGCGACGCAGCAGCCACCTAATCGGTGCGCGCCGGCCAGCGAACAGCGGCTGCTGCGCAAATCAGCGCTTTGACGTGAGAGAGGGGATCGTCCACACAGAAGGAGGAGGGGGGGGGGGGGGGGGCAGGAGGGGGACACCCCCCCCTCCATCACCAGTACGTTTACGCAGCTCACGCAAAACTCCCAGTTTCCACATTTCACCCACGCCCGATTGCTTTTATTGTTTAATCCTTAATGTTACAATGAATTAAAAATGTCGAACTAACTGCGTCCGGCTCACTCACCTTGTTTCTCCACGAGTTACGCAGAAGCCTGGACGCAGCTGCGGGTTCCACGGAAAGTTCCCCGAGCTCAGCTGGGCTCGTCGCGCCACGCAGAACGTCCACGTGGAGCACAGCGGCCGGTCGGGATGAGGGAGGCTCCCCCTGCAGCTACAGGTGCGCATCCACGCGCCGGTAAGCGTGCGAGGAGTGCGCGAGGGCGTCCGCGCGCGTCAGCGACCGAATGGCGAGAGGCGAGAGACGTGAAGTTTCATTGTCTCCAAACACCTCAACCCTTCACCGGCGGGACGGTGCGGTCATTCTCTCGTTACCCAGCGCGCCACCTGAACGGGAGAGCACGCGTCACGTGCGCGTCACTGGAACGCCCACTTATTTCTGGCGTCCTAATGCATCGCACACGCACGGAGACGCACCGGATAGGGTGCCGCGGGTGACTCCGCGCCGCGCATTGCTTCTATTGCTCTGGAGATGATGGACCCAGTTTACGCTGAGCTGACAATATTCGAATTAACTGGACGCCTTTGACGCTGTCTCCATGACAACAACATCATGACACGAAAATCCCGCAGTAAATTTGCACCTGGTTGACAGGTGTCGCGCCGGAGTGTCTGTGAAGCCCAGGCGAAGCCCCCTGCTGGAGCCCCCTGCTGGAACCCCAGCTCAGCGCAGAGAGGTGATGAATCCATCCTGCGGTGGATCCATGGAGGCCTCAGTTCATGCTCAATCAGCCCGGAGACATCAAAGGAATCCAGATAAAGAATTAAACACAACAATGATCTCTGATCATTAAGTTCAAATCAGTCAAACCTGACGATCGATCTGTGTCAAGTTACGGTGCAGCTCAGGATGGAAGCCTGGAATACTTGTAACTGATACTTGTAAAAGTATTTATACGAGAGTATTGTCTAAAGAACGCAGCAGCAAACGTGGTGAACGCTGGACACCGCAGCTTCTCCACTAAAGCTCCGAATCACCGAGTCCACGGTTTCAGGTGTTCATTCAGGACCCCCCCCACCTGTTATCACACCGCTCTGCCTCGCTTATAGCGGTCCTGTTGGTCGCCATGGTGCCCCCACATTCACCTCCCCATCACAGCCTGACAAGTGTAAGGTATTTCCTTAAATATTCTTGGGACACACACACACACACACACACACACACACACAAGTCAATAGCTGGCATGCGGCTGCAGAATAAAAAGCAGCAATAATGAGATGAGATCAAACGTTATGAGACGCCGGCAGCGCGTTACCTGCCAGTAATGAGGTTTCGTCATGGATTGAATCATTTCCAGACGACCCGTCTTGGTAATCGTGCAGCTTTGCTGTGTGAGGCTAGCACCCCCCCCCCCCCCCCCCCCCCCACCCCCCCTCCACTCTGCCTTCACTTACTGCAGGCCAGCAGGTGTTCGTGCTGCATGAGAATGGAAGACGGGGGCGGGAGCCGCCGGGGCTCTTCATCACACACACTCATAAGACTCATCTTCATCACGCACACTCATAAGACTCATTATAGCGACACGAAGCTCGTTATGCTAATGAGGTCCCAGAAATCAAACCGACCTGCACCCGAGCTCAGAACCTCGTCCTCAACATCAACCGAGCACCAGAACATCTGGCCCAGCGAGGACGGAACCCCCCCCCCCCCCCTTCACTCCACTGACAGCGTCCAGTCGTTGACCCGGAAACACATACGCACCTTGGAGTCCCGCCCGGGATGCCCAGATGCTCCGGTTCTGAAGCGGTCCTTGTCTCTTTCCGCTGCTTGGAATCAAAGTGTCCACAGGAGTCCACGCCGTCTACAGACAGCGCGTCAACAGGACCACGGAGTCGTTTAGACGTGGGCTCATCCTGACTGCGGCGTCCCTCCCGGACCAGGTCCACGGGTCGCCGTCCGTCCCGGTGTCTCTGGGCTTCTGGCAGGGACTGGCGGCCCCCCTCTCCTATTTAACGCCCTTCACCAGGTCCCCAGTCAGCAGCAGCACACTCCAGCTCATCCAAGACGCTGACAAGCAGCGCGTGTTGCTCTAATGGAGCTCATTAAGCTCTACTTACAGATGTTCTCTTAACATAATTGATCTGCAGCGAGTTGAGAGGACGGCGACTATTCCCCAGCCCCCAATTATGGCCCGGTAATTAGATCCCCAACCTCCAGTACTCCACATTCACCCTTCTAACATCCCAAAATATCAAAGTATCTCTTTCTCTATAGCGACCCCTCCCACCTCCCTTTACCAGCTCACCTCCGTGTCTCCTCCCTCCTCCTCCCCCTCCCACCCACAAGACGCTATTGATAGTCAGATCTGCTAACCTTTGTAGTGCAGCCAGACTTAGCCGTGCACTCGACAGAGCTCACTCACTCCTCGAGCCTTGATTTCCTCCTCCCTGCCATCCCTCTCTCCGTTGGGAGGCAAAGAGAGAGAGAGAGAGAGAGAGAGAGGGAGAGAGAGAGAAAGACAAAGTAATAAAGTCGGTTAGTATAAAGGATTGTAGTGATAATATCTGCCCAATCTTTTTCCCACAGTGTCTTTCATCTTAAGCAATTCCTCTGATGCTAACTTTGGGCAGAGGGAGGGAGGGAGGGAAGGAGAAAGGGAAGGAGGGAGGGAGGGAGAGAGGGAGGGAAGGAATGAGGGAAGGAGGGAGGGAAGGAGGGAAGGAGAGAGGAAAGGAGGGAGGGAGGGAAGGAGGGAGGGAGAGGGAAAGAGAGACGGAGGGAAGGAGGAAAGGAGAGAGGGAAGGAGAGGTGTGATTGTTCATCTTTTCAATCAGTGTCTCTCCAACCTCTGTCTAATTAGCTCGCGTGCTAAAAGGGAGATGATGATGATGATGATGATGATGAAGATGATGATGATGATGTCACCCTTCTGCACTTTGGACGAAGGTCATTCCACGCTGATTAATGGAGTACGATCTGAGCTGCTGTAATCAGGTATCTCCAGAGTCCGTCTGGAAACATGGCCCACGTTAAAATGATCCTTTGTGTACTTCTACACGAGTGCAAGTATGAAACTGCAGTAATGTAGGAGGCCTGCAGCTCCTGGCGACGCTTCCGGGGTGTTCCCCGCTTCTCGCCCAAAGCTGGGCTAGGCCCCCCCCCTGAGTCTCTGACGCTTTGACACTTACTGGAGGACACCTCAGCTACAGAAGAGTCTTCACGAAGCATGCAGGCATTTACTGCTACCTTACCATGGTAGTCTCTCTCTCTCTCTCTCTCTCTCACACACACACACACGCACAGGGTGACTGTCTTCTACACTAACACCCAGAAAAGGCTGTCCTTAAAGACACACTCAGTAATTGCTGCCAGAAATGACCTTCCAGAGGGGTCGAGGGATACATAATTTTAATGACAACTGTTCCACTGACCTGCAGGTCGATAAAAGTAGTGGTAGGAGGAGTAACTTCCAGAGCCGGAAGGGAGTAATCAGAGTACTGTCCCTCCCATGACTCCTCATGGAGACTGCTCAAACTGTAAAAGTAAATCATATTAAGGATAAAATATCAAAAGTTTACCCCCCCCCCCCCCCCCCAAGCCTAACATGCAAAGCCAATCAGATACGAGCGTTTGAAAACCATTTCAGCAGGTGTTTAATGATGACCTTGAACAATGCAAAGCGGCACCATCGATTCCTTCAAAGGGATTTCCTGGAGAATCTTGGATGAATATCTTGGATATGTGTAACCTGAGCGCTTCGAGCAGGCTGCTGATACTTGAACAGCAATCAATCAGCCTTAATCCAAAACCAATTTACTCTGCCTGAAGAGGAAATATCTTTGCATCTCTTGCCGACAATCCCTGATCGTGTTTCTGGGCTTCAGCCGACAGTCAAACTGTGGTTTTCTGGTTACCTACTACTACTGTACTTTCTGCTTGTCCCCTGAGGGGTCGCCACAGCAACCCAACCGTCTCCACTTCACCCTGTCCTTTGCATCGTCCTCCCCAACACCAGCCACTCTCATGTCCTCCCTCACTACGTCCATGTCTCTCCTCCTGGGTCGACCTCTAGCTCTGTTCCCTGTTCCCTCCATCCTCAGTATCCTTCTACCGATATAGTCTCTGTCTCTCCTCTGGACATGTCCAAACCATCAAAGTCTGGCCTCTCTGACCTTGTCTCCAAAACGTCTAACCTTCACTGTCCCTCTTATCGTCTCATTTCTAATCCTGTCCAACCTGGTCACTCCCAAGGAGAACCTCAGCATCTTCATCTCCTCCACTTCTAGCTCCGCCTCCTGTCTTTTCCTCAGCGACACTGTCTCTAAGCCGTCCATCATGGCTGTCCTCACCACTGCCTTGTAGACATTTCCCTTCATCCTCGCTGAATACTGTCCAGCCTTCTTCTGCACTGCTGTTTTGCTTATTCAAAGCACTTTGAGGCGTTCATGGGGTTAAACGTCAGAGTGTTGCCGATACAACTTATGATGGCGCCTCACCCGCCACACCCGCTGCCTCCCTCACGCTCCCACACTACGAGAGCCAATCAGAGCTGGGGGTAGCATGATCATGGAGAACATTATCAGCGGCTAATAATCAATGATGGAACAGGAGACAATCAGAAGAGGACCAGCCGGGTGGAGATAAGCGGACTGCTGTCCTGCAGCGGCACCGTTTTGGAGGCTGCATGTCAATAATTGCCTCCCTTATGTATTTGTAGTTCTGCTTTATTGCTCATTTACATAGAAACGGCCCTATTTTAAAGTAAATACGGGCTTCTTTAATTCAGTGATCAATCTCGTTATCCCGGGCTGGAATGGGATAACGAGACGCTATTGATTGAGACACCCAAGAATGACCTTTCCGAGTGTTTACTGTACTGGACTGAAGTATTTGTTGGGGGTGTTTCTGTGTGGACCCCAACATCCGAGTGTTTACTGTACTGGACTGAAGTATTTATTGGGGGTGTTTCTGTGTGGCCCCCAACATGCGAGTGTTTACTGTACCGGACTGAAGTATTTATTGGGGGTGTTTCTGTGTGGCCCCCAACATGCGAGTGTTTACTGTACTGGACTGAAGTATTTGTTGGGGGTGTTTCTGTGTGGACCCCAACATCCGAGTGTTTACGCCACCATGCTGCCATTGTCATGATAACATACATTTTACATTTATTTTGTACGCAGAACCTAACACAACATAAATATGCGTTCTGGAAAAATTATCCCCCGCATTATTGAATATTTTACAGCTTTTATTATCCTGTGACTCACACACATACTCACCACACACACAAAATGTGTTGCATGATTAACTCATCGAGTGCCAGCCATTTTCAGCTCAGCTCCTGATCTTCCAAGCCCCACAGAATATTCCTTACTATGACTACAGTATCACATGCACAATTCGGCTGTATTTTATATTGCCCAGGATACATTTCTGCCGCTACAGCTACATTTCTGCTCTTGACCCATTTAAGAGAAAATGACAGAATGCAGCGAGGAAGACTCGCGCCAACTATTGCTCCGTGAAAAGACTTGTATCATCAAAGAGTAAAGTTTATTCTCACTAATTGGCAGCAACATAAAAGGCGGATTGAACAGCATTGGAAGACAGAAAAACCTCCAAATGTTAATTTGTCTGTTTTCTTTCATCGAGCAAAAACAAAGCATTTTGCTCATTAATGATGAAAGAGCTTCATAAGTCCCATGTTGATGGACGATCTCCGAGATGCACGACACCTCTCAACTTGTCACAGAGAAGTTATTTGTACTCCGCTGCGATCCGTTCTGTGAGGACAGACCAGATGTCCCATCATAATTAGGACGGCAGTGATGCTTTTAATGACTTCTAGACCATTTCAGGCTTCAGATCTTCCTCCTGCCACTCCTGTGGGCTGCGGCTCTTTGTCTCAGCCTCGAAGTTTTGACACATTTAAATCCTCCACAGACATAAGGAGAAGAGCACACTGGGTATGTGTGTGTGTGTGTGTGTCTGTGTTAGCCTATTCTATGCTAATCGTTTACCATGCACCTTCATTTATGGGAATGTGGGCATGTATTGTAAAATATATTTAATTCATGGTATATAAAGTTGAAAAACTAGGCCATCGTAGTTTGTGCTGTGTGTGTGCTCCTTAAATAATAGTGCAAAGGTAGGAAAAAAAACGCCCTCCCAGGAATCCGTATCGTTCCCTCTCTGAGGTTTTGAGTCAGACAACACCTTCTTTTTCCTTTTCTCTTTCCTTCAGCTTTCTTTCTTTTGTTTCTTTATTCTCTAGTTCTGCTCCATTTTCATTCCCCCCCCCCCCCCCCCCCCTTGCTTTTCATGTCACCCAAGGCACCCAAATGTTGTCAGGCTGTTTGTCCTCTCCTTAAAGTTAACTGGATCATGGCTCCATAAAGGCTCTTGATGAAATGCCACGGTCGGCTCAGAGTGAATGCGTGCCGTCCTGTGATGTGTCGACGTCCAACATCTGCAGCCACGCTGCAGGAGGCCGAGGTGAGTCTCTCTGCAGCACAGGAACCACCTCGAGCTACAGGCAGCAGTAAGTTTCTCAACAAATGTTATTGCTTGCTGTAATGAGGGTATAAAATATTATGAATATTTTAGGACAAGCCCTAATTTTCATTTCTGAAACCCACTGTGGGGCTTCCTTTCAAAGAGTTTCAGTCAAAACCCAATGGGAGATTCAATTGACTTTAATCTTGCATTCGTTTGAAAATTTGAGCCCATTAGTTAACTTTGGCTTCTCTGTGCAGTTTTCATTGCATTTCAATGAAGCCGCTTTCCTGTGGTGTTAAAACACGAACAGTTGCTTCAGAGGGCAGGAAGGGAATGTGAGCATATGAAAGAATGGAAGAAGAAGAAGGAAAGGGGACGAAGAGCCTTCAGACGAAATCAAAAGTCTAAATGATTATGAAACATCTGTATTTTTAATGTGAACGTTCCACATACCATGTGACCCCGGAAGGAGCAATCAATTACTCTGCTATGATCTACTCGTGTTCTGGAGTGAATCCATTCCAGATTGAATTCTGACATTAGGCATGCTGTGCCACATTTTATACTCTGACACGATACCAGCTGATCCACAAAGAACAGCAAGAACTATAAATCACTCAGAGAGCACAGACCTCCTCCAAGCAGCTCACTCCTTTGAAATGGCCTTTCTGTAGATTCAACACGAGCTGCTTACCTGCCACGCCTTCTGCTGCAGCTTCACGCAGCGACCTTTGAACCTGCAGCTTCACGCAGTGACCTTCAGACCCGCAGCTTCACGCAGTGACCTTCAGACCTGCAGCTTCACGCAGTGACCTTCAGACCCGCAGCTTCACGCAGTGACCTTCAGACCCGCAGCTTCACGCAGTGACCTTCAGACCTGCAGCTTCACGCAGTGACCTTCAGACCTGCAGCTTTACGCAGTGACCTTCCAACCTGCAGCTTCACGCAGTGACCTTCAGACCTGCAGCTTCACGCAGTGACCTTCAGACCTGCAGCTTCACGCAGTGACCTTCAGACCTGCAGCTTTACGCAGTGACCTTCAGACCTGCAGCTTTACGCAGTGACCTTCAGACCTGCAGCTTCACGCAGTGACCTTCAGACCTGCAGCTTCACGCAGTGACCTTCAGACCTGCAGCTTTACGCAGTGACCTTCAAACCTGCAGCTTCACGCAGTGACCTTCGAACCTGCAGCTTTACGCAGTGACCTTCGAACCTGCAGCTTCACTCAGTAACCTTCGAACCTGCAGCTTCACGCAGTGACCTTCAGACCTGCAGCTTCACGCAGTGACCTTCAGACCTGCAGCTTCACGCAGTGACCTTCGAACCTGCAGCTTCACGCAGTGACCTTTGAACCTGCAGCTTCACGCAGTGACCTTCGGACCTGCAGCTTCACGCAGTGACCTTTGAACCTGCAGCTTCACGCAGTGACCTTCAGACCTGCAGCTTCACGCAGTGGGGCAAGACGGCATTGAAGCAAAACCAGCCACATCCTGGTGGGATCCCTCACAACCTCAGTGCCCCCCCCCCCGCCCCAATGCCTGGCTAATCCTGGGCCCAGCTTTGAGGTACGGCACCCACACGGTCAAATGAGCAAACAAAGAGGATTAAACCCTCTATGCTGGATTAAGGAGGTACAGGAATAATGGCGGGCCACAGGCACCCAGTGTGAACATGTCTGCTGTTGATGTGGGCGTGGCTTAGATGGTAGAGCGATAACCTCGAGAGGCCAAGTGTCTTGGGTTGTCCGAGCCTCTGCAGGGGGGGGGGGGGGGGGGCTGGGGGCTTCTTTAGAGACAGGGGGAGGAGCTTGGAGTAGAGCCGCTGCTCCTCCACATCAAGGGGAGTTGGCTGAGTTGGCTCTGGTCGCCTCCCTGGGGAGGCGTTCCGGGCATGTCCCACTCGGAGGAGGCCTCGGGGAAGACCCGGGACACGCTGGTGGGGCTGTGTCTCTCGGCTGGCCTGGGAACGCCTCGGGATCCCCCCCTGGAAGAGCTGGAGGAGGAGTCTGGAAGTCCGTGCTGAGGTTGCTGCCTCCCCAGATAAGCGGTGGAAGATGGATAAATGTATTTTTATGGTTTATCACGCCATCGACTTCACGATTATCTTATTGTCTTTATCTTGAGTTCATGTTTGATGTTTATGTTGATTCAGTTTTATTCCTAACGCTGTTCTTGATTTGTGTGAATTAATGCACACAAATCAAACCGTCCAACCAGTTATCTGTTGTCTCATTATGGATTTAGATCCTGTTTTTGAGATGCAAAGTTCATAAACTCGAATGTTTCTGCAGCTCTATGCAGATAATAGAACCAGTGGTTAAATTGGTCACAACCAATTTAAATTAATTTGAACACAAATTTTACTGATCACAAACAGCTGACTATTCATAAAGACCTCAATCATCTGCTGTGTATTATAATGCCCTCCTATTCTAATCCTCACTATAGTTTAGCAGGACATATTTCAGGCTTCTCTATTGATTAAAGTCGTCAAATTAACAATTCACAATCAGGAAGTACTACACTGCACAAAATCAAAGTGTTAAAGTCATTAATAAAGTCACTGAAACCGAGTCTTTGAATGAGCGGCCTCTCAATGGTCAACGGTTAAACTGTTAGCCTGCCCTGGGACACGGTGGACTGCAGGTAGTCTTTAATTATTTTCATTTTACTGAAGGGACGCCCTTCTCCAGCTACAGTCACTGGCAAGGACAAGGAAACATGCAGCACCACTACAACCATCACCCAAACTGTTTGAAGCTGTTGCCTTGATCATATCTAATGATCGTATCTATGTTGTTTTAACAAGACGTACGATGAAGAACATGAAGCTGCTGAGTAATGAAAGGTTGGACCAGCGGTGAGGGATGGTGTGTGGAGCGGGTGGGATTTAATGCTCAACACAACTAATCAAGCCAGGTGCTGTGGAAGGGTGTGCATATTCCAAACAGTGTGTGCATGTGTGTGTGAGAGACTTCGTGGTTTGTCTGTGTGTGTGTGTGTGTGTGTGAGAGAGACTTTGTGTGTGTGTGACTTTGTGGTTTGTATTGTGGTGTGTGTGTGTGTGTGTGACTTTGTTGTTTGTCTGTGTGTGTGTGCATTTGAGAGCGATACTGTGTGTCTGTGTGTGTGTGTGTGCGTTTGAGAGAGAGACTGTGTGTGTGTGTGTGTGCTTGTAGTGGCAGGTTTATATTTGTATTGGTGTTGAGGTGTGTGTATCTGTGTGTCAGTCAGCCTATGAGTGTTTAAAGGCTCGGTTATTGGACCCGAGGGAAACCAAAATGAAGGCAAAGCACAGGGCAAAGTTGCAGGGTGGAGGTCTGTATCGAACCTGGGCCATCTACCCACAATCCCCGCTGCATCCAATTTCAGCACCAACGCTTCCTGTTAAACCCCATCAAACAGACACACACAGGCACAAAGGAAAACCTCATCTCCACGGGAAACTAATCCCCGGTGTGCTCTGTAAGCCTGTCAGGCTTTTCCTTTTTTTTTTTTTTTTTTTTATTGAAAGAAGTCATCACTCATTTCGCCAAAGATTAAAAGTATGGTTAAATTGAGAAAATCCGCTTAGGAATTCTGAATTTAAATAGCGAGTTGGAGGGGCAGCGGGAACAGATGCCGAGGCTTGTGGGGAGCACAGGCAGGTATGGTAGGTGAGATAAATTGAAAATATACATATTTGTTTTCGTAGTTGAATTTCCCATCACCATCAGGCTGTTTTGTAGGGGTTGTAGGGGGAGCTGGAAGCCAGATGCATCCCCACCATGCATGGTAGTTAAAGGACACGAGAGAGTCTGGACTCACAGGCCGTCTTCTGATGAATAACCACAATCTGTGTTTGTGTTTCTCGGACAGACTAGAGCAGGGTTCTCAAACTCAAGAACTCAACTTACTTGGGGGGCCGCAGGAAGCAGAATCTGGGTGAGGTCGGGCACATCTGGTCCATCCAGAAGGTCTTCTGCTTTTCCGCTTTGGGGGTTACGGGAGTTGCTGGAGCCTATCCCAGCTTGCTATAGGCGAGAGGCTGGGTATACACCCCGGAATCGTCGCCAGCACACACAGAAACAGACAAACACACTTACGGACAATATGGAACAATCGCTTCACCTAAAATGCTTTCTGGAAGTGGGAGGAAACCGGAGAAGCCGGCGAAAACCCACACAGACACGAGGAGAACAGAGAAACTCCACACAGATAGGATTTGGACTTGGTACCTTCTTGCTGTGAGGCGACAGCGCTAACCACCACACCACCGTCCATAAAATAAATATTTGTTAAAAAAGAAACAAACGTTAGTTTGACCCTACTATTGATGTGCTGTTTAGTAATGTATATCCGCCACTCAGAAACGGGCAGGATGTAATAAACATGTTACTAATGCTTCAGTGCTGAAAGAAGAAGCGGAGTAGAACTGCGTGTAGAAATATTAGAACTCACAGCTGTGTGTGTCCACATCACTGTATCGCCCATGTTTCAGGCACTGGCCAGACAGCCCGTGTCTTAGGTGATAATTATAGCAGTTCCCAGACCAAATAATGTATTATTTATCTTGCAGTAACTCGCTGCCCCCTCCCTCTAACTGCTGGCAGAGATGTGGGCCCCTAGAGTGGTCATTAATCTGATATCTGGCCTGCCAGGGTGCAGCCCCTGTGATCTGGACCCAATCTCAGATCCTAATTCAAGGAGGAAGAGGGCTGCAGGCCAGGATTTGGAGGCCCTGGCTATCTTTCTCTCTATAATTGATAGGTTTTAGGCGATTATAGGCTGCACGTGATTATGATCTATAATGATGTATTGATTGGATTGTACTAGGATCCAGCTGGGCTGCCTTTCAAACCAGAGACACCCACACCGCCTCTCCATCATCAAGTTTGTAGCTGGTGGATATTTTGGTTTGGAGCTATTTTGAAATAAGAAATACACTGATTCTGAAATACCATGCACATTCAGGCGCATGTGGACACACACACACACACACACAGAGGTCTTACAACATGAGTCTGCCGCTGGTCTTGCAGTCAGTCTCGATGGTGTTTTTTTTAATCTAAATTGAAGCTTTTTGCTGAAAATGTTTCCAGATATGCTGCGTTCCCACATTTATGTTTATGGGCGAGGACCAGACATTGTGTTACTATTGTTTACACACATACACAACTTTCAACGT
This sequence comes from Brachionichthys hirsutus, assembly GCF_040956055.1. Lineage (NCBI taxonomy): Eukaryota > Metazoa > Chordata > Actinopteri > Lophiiformes > Brachionichthyidae > Brachionichthys > Brachionichthys hirsutus. The sequence goes on along the minus strand of NC_090918.1, from coordinate 2,905,638 downwards.
TAAAGTGATAAATCCAGTGCACGCTCCTTGATCCACATTCCACTTCACCGAGCTCGCTGTAGTCCACGTCCACCAACAGACCCGATACTGCCTTGAGTTGGAACACGAATACACACGAATGTCTCGACATTGTACAGTTCTTAACTATACACAAGACTGAGTGGCTAACATGCCCGTGTGTTGTGTTCAGAGCCCCCCCCCCCCCCGGTAGAGCGGAGCAGCCATGTCGCTGACTTTCCCTCCGAGGATCCGTCTATTTCAGCAGCAAGCCATGCAAGAAGGAGAGCGAATTACAGAAAGGCAGACGGAAGCACTTCTAGCTCATTCCTTTATGGCACGTTTACATTCTTTGCTTCATTCTTAATCTCCATTGAGCGACTGTCGTCGCCCTCCGGCGGTAATTAGGCATGGACTCTGGACGACAAACAGACTAGCTGGTCTTGTGGTAAGCAATATTCCATGCCAGGCAACTTTTACTGCTGATTAGTAATTAGAACACACTAGCAGCAGCCGATGCGCTAATGTTTAATTTGCTCTTTTAATGATATACAGTGTTTTGGTGCAGGGGGGCGGGGAGGGAAGGGGCGTGGGGACCGTATGGGTGTCTGCTTAATTCCTTTTCATTTACGACCTGACAGGCCCGCAGGTAGGGAAGGGAGGAAATGTCTTTGCGATTGGTAATGACTGCTCCTCAAAGGGAAGCAGCAGGCGAATGCTAAGAAGGCGCACACACACACACACACACACACACACACTGGGCCCTTCCCAGCTCAATTATTCACACTGAAGTTTGAATAATAACAGCATTCCCTCAGAGTGATGAGTGATTACTGCCTCCGTCTCCTCCTTCTGTTAGCAGAAGCCGTTGTTGTGATGAGCGGAACATGCCTGGAGAGCCATTACAGAGACCCCTCTGTGTAAGAGGATGGTGGCACGCCGTCACGAGGACGATGCCGTTTCAGCGACGACGCGACGATCGGTCGAGAAGCATCAGCACGCAGCTCAACGCGTGTTCGTCATGATGCAAGGCGAAATAATGCGCTATCTCTGGGATCAGTCATTAAGAGGCGACACGACCCTCAGAGCATACGCCAATTTCAAGTTCACATCCATGTTGCTTTGCTGCTGACTCTAGTGGCTGGATGCATGCGTGTTCTGTTGGATGCGCTGGATGCATGCGTGTTGCAGGCAGAGTCAGAGGAGAATCCAACGATTCCCACAGGAATCACCACTATCTGGGGCGGGTTCCTTCTCAAATGTAAATGTGCTCGTGGGCTGGACTTGACAAATCAGGTGGACTGGACAAATCCCCGGTGGCTCGTGTCTGGAAACGGGGCTTGTTAAAAGGTGCTGTGGGTGCTGTGGGAGTGTCCCCTCAGCTTCTCGTCTAATGAAGCTGGGGAACGAGGCTCGTTAGGCGTTATTCACCACTTTCTTGCTTCCGTCCTTGCTTTCACCGCCACTGGCTGTACTGCAGAATAGTGTGAGGGAATCTTTTCGGTTTGATATTGCTTCAGTATTATAGATTTTCGAGAGGGGTGATATTGAGAATATGTGGCGCTGAACAAGTTGAGAGAAATGGAGACAGTCAAGACTGGAGCTTTCATTGTTGGGACAGTTGCAGTGATTGGATTGTGCCGATCAAAGTAAGTTCAGTCTATCGAGTCGTCACCCCTTCACGGGGGACTCCGTATGTGGTTACCGCGAACACAGAAGCAAAACCGGATGCCGGTTCTTTGACTACATACAACTGTAACTCAGGACAGCTAAATTGAATTAACACTGAATGTCAGCGATGAGACAAATGTCCTGGTGTCGATGGACCAGCCGTCCTCTGTAGTTTTATGGCATTTTATATTTCTGAATATTTCATTTGAAGCTGATGTTGGGTCGGGAGAGCAATGCTTTGTCACAAGGTGCTTTACAAGGGCCTGCAGGCCCCCCCCCCCCCCGGCAGAAGTGAGTCGTTAAAACCAATCCCCATAATGAAGAACAACTGTAACCGCATTCATGTAAGTACGGAGCTCAATGGGCATTTTGTGTTCCGTTGGTGATGCATATAGATAGAGCGCTTCATTGCTGTTAGCAACAGGAAGTACATTCCTTATGCGAGGGGGGTCGATGCTCCGATGCGTGAAACAAAGAAAGGCTGAGCTCCAGCAAATACTCAATGTAGCAGGGGACACCACAGGGTGAATGTGCTGGAGGCCACCACAGGGTGTCGCCCTCTCCTGGGGCGCTTCTCCTTAAAAAGGGAGTGGCTGTTGGCCAAGATGATGCCAATTTCCTGTCGGGTGACCAGATTGTTTGCTGGGCCCACATGCATGGTCGAAGCATCTGATGAGCTAAGCCGGTGAATATTTTAATATGTTGATTTTATATATCATGTTTTAGGTTTTAAGTGTGTTTTACTTGATAGGGTCTGTTGAGGACCGGAGTGATTCGAGCTCTGATTCGTAAGGGTTGAATGACTGGGCGTGGGAGAACGACGCCTCAGGTATGCGGCCTTTTAAAGTTTTAGACATATCTTATTAAATGTGTTTTAACAAATAATAATGTTGTACTTGTTTTGGTTATTTCAGTGTTCATGTCGCCGCTGCCTGCTGTCTTTTGTATTAAGTTTAGTTTGAGTTTTGTTTTGAGTTAGTCCGCTCAGTGTCGTAAATCTGTGTTTTGTTTATTGTGTAAGCTTGTACGAGCGGACTAACTCTCTTACCTATTTTTATTTTTGTTTATTCTTTTGTTTCATTCTTTTCTTTTGTTTTGTCACTTCCCTCCTTTGTATCCCGTTGACACTCCAATACCCACCATACCCGATCCTATTTTTACGTGTGGTTTTATTAGTGCATGGGTTTGTGGTGTGTTGCTTTTAAGTTTGCAGTGAGTTGGAGTGTTGACGTTGCGGGTTTCTTCCGCCTTGTAGTGCGGTGCTATTCGGGGTGGACTGGGGACTGGCAGGCAATACGGGATAAGGTGAAGAGTGACTTTCCACCTGTCATTATGAAATAAATACTTGTAACCCTTCGTCATTGTGCTTGTCCCTCTGTGCTCCCCGTAACATCAAGGTAAAGACAAAAGCCTAATAAGGCTGGAATCTCCCAAACAATGGTAGTACATGGGAGACACCGTCCCTCGGGTGGTTATACTGCAGTCACACCCAAGTCACAAATTCCAGTGGCGGAGAGCCACTGAAACCTCCAGGGGGGGGGGGGGGGGGGGGGGTCCTGTTTCTGTTCTCAGGGCTATAAATACGCTCTTTGTTCCCAGTAGCTTCGCCACCTTTACTGGGGAG
>NC_090918.1:2859575-2902246 GCF_040956055.1 Brachionichthys hirsutus | reverse complement strand
ACCCTTCGTCATTGTGCTTGTCCCTCTGTGCTCCCCGTAACATCAAGGTAAAGACAAAAGCCTAATAAGGCTGGAATCTCCCAAACAATGGTAGTACATGGGAGACACCGTCCCTCGGGTGGTTATACTGCAGTCACACCCAAGTCACAAATTCCAGTGGCGGAGAGCCACTGAAACCTCCGGGGGGGGGGGGGGGGGGGGGGGGGGGGGGGGGGGGGGGGGTCCTGTTTCTGTTCTCAGGGCTATAAATACGCTCTTTGTTCCCAGTAGCTTCGCCACCTTTACTGGGGAGGGAGCAGCTGTCTCCTGCAGCGCTTCAAGAGCAGCGCTTTCCTGCGCCGGCAGTCTACAAGTCATCAGAACGTTCCAGCAGGGTTTGATGAAGAACTACTGGTGTCTCCTTCAGCTAAGTCATAAGAGACAAAACAATATTTGTGTAAGGCATGGGGGGGAGGAGACCGAGTATTCTGTACCCTATGGAGTAATTTAATATTAGTTTTATTGGTATTGGTAAATGTCGATGATTTATGTACTAAGGACTTACAACGGAAACAAGACGGCAAGGGCTTTTTAGAAATGCTCCTCTTAGACAGGATGTTTGACTGTACTTGTACTGTAATACATGCTACTGTGTGACTGTACTTGTACTGCTCTAACATTCTATCTAATTAATTTATTCATCATCATCATCATCATTGTGCAGAATTTATTCCTTGACTTGGATTTGTTGCTGAATAATATTGTTCTCTTATTATTTTAAAGAAGTTATTTGAATTTCTTTTATTGATAATGAATTATAGATAATAATTTATAGATAATAAACCAAACCCAGGTCAAGGTAGGTTTCGTTCTTTTTCTCTTGTTTTTATACCGTTGTATAGTGCAGTAATGTTCCAGCCAGTCACATAAAGTATTTGGGAGGATTCCTGTATTTATTTACACATCCTATTTTCACAATGTGAATTTGTGTTGACTCAAAAATCATGTGAGAATCAAAATGACTTGTTCAGTTGGGGGCGTCCTCCTTGTGCGTAACGGTGACCCGGCTGCACACAGCTGCAGACGTGAACGCGTAAAGCCTAAAGCCCCCGGGCGTCCCTCCTCCGCTTGTGATTGTGTGACTTTATATTCGTATTAGCATGCAGGCTCTGCTCATGCAGGTGCCGGCGTTGTGTGTGTTGCTGTTCTGAAAGTTCAAAAAGTAAGGTGTTTTTAAAGTCCACAAGCCCAACTTTCCTCCAACCTGAGCAGTGGGTTTGCCCACACTCTGGGGAGAGGAAGCACTGCGGAGGAGAAGGGAGCTCACTCATCTCCTCTCACAGATACATGAAACGATTGACAGGCAGCCGTTTCAAAGCTCCCTCTCCTGGTGAAACATTTCACTATTGCATTTTTTTTGTTTGGCTTCCCCCCCCCCCCCTCTCACTATTTTTTTTTTTTCCAATGATGCGCTGTCAGCCTCTCAAAGCTCGCCCGCCACCCCCTTTCTCATTGATGCCCCAAGAATTCCAGAACAAACACAAAGGAATTTCTTTTGTTCCATCTTTAAAAGATATGCTAAACCTGAGTTTGCTACACTTGGGAATGATGTGCTTATTGCAAAACAAGACTGGGTTTAAGAGGACAGGTAACCGTAGTGACGCATGCTGGAAGCCGTGCAAGGCACCTCTCGAGTATGTCACAGGTGCGTTTATAAAGTTTGGAGAAACAAATACGAAATATAACTTACTATTATTTATATTCTAAAGGTTTTTGAGTTGTGCCCTGAGAACCTTCCGGTCAGACAGATCTCTCTGTGAGCTCAAATGCAAGTTAAAAGTTCAACTTGTTGACCTTGAATGAAAGAATACATACAATCTGGCTGGGTTGAGCCCCGACCGGCCTCGGGGAACCGGTACAGAACATGGAGACGGCTCCCCTCTTTCCCCACTCCCAAGGCCACACAGCTGCAGTCCAACAAAAGAGAAGTTATTTAACACTCAACGAAGGAAGAGGGTAGCAATCGGCTTCGGGGTGGGCGTGACCCAAAACAACTAACCAACCAAATCTACCCTCCAAAACTAGCTTACCTACCCAAAAGACAAGAAAATGAAAGCACAGGTCACTCGCCTGACTCCCTACAAATAAACAGGAGAAACCGAGACTGCTGCACTGACATCACAATTACTCCTATTTAACAAAGGCCAAGGTGTCGTTGGAGTAGGGCCAAGAGAAGAGGGAGTACCTGGAGAAGGAAAACACACTGGTGGTCACCATCGTGGACAGAAAGCTGCAGAACATGCTAATTATTCTGGTAACACATGTTTATATTACAGTCACCGATCTGGACCGTATCAACCTGTGATTGAACAGTTCCAACACGAATCCAACATTGATCCACTCCAGACGTCCGACTCCCTCGTTCAGCCTAGTCAGAGTTGAGAAGGACGCCGGGTCACCGCTGTGGGCAAAGCGTTGCTATCAAGCACTTCCTACCCCGTGGCTGCACCGACAGCCGGGCTCTGCAGAGATAACGAAAGCTCAGGCTGGATGCTGGGGGGCAGATCTGACAGGTACGGTGATAAGAGGATGCTCCTCCATTCCATCATGCATTTCAACAATCTAATGGTGAAGATACTTTGCATGTGTTATAAGCGTCATTCTATTTCAGGGTTCTATATGAGCAGGAATGCATTGATGACACCGAACGATGACAGAGGCTGCCTTACGGAGAGTAAAAACGAACAATCAGGATCGTTCTGTTCCGCCCCTCATCCACGAGACGTCGTCAGCTGTGAGCCAAATCAAAGTTACGCACTACGCCACCGTGCCACATGTGAATATTTGCTCATAGTACAACAGTCGTTCATTCCTGAATCCCGGGCCGTTGACTGAAATGCTGGATTTGGATGGGAGACAAACAAAAAGTCCGGCAACTTCACAACAGAATCCAGAGGTTTGAGTTTGGGTTCAGGCAACAAAGAACTTTGCTCAAGGTCTGGATAAACAATTTCAATTCATAAAGCCATTCATTAATTAATGTTACTGAAAGCACCAACTTCTACACAGACGAGAGAAAATCAGTTTTCACTGCATTGATTTTATTTGTATTCGAGAACTGATGACTTTGTGTGTATATTTACGGTACAGCTCGTGTCAAGTATACACAAAGCCCTTTTATAACATGCCACGCCTCCATGAGTGACTCGGGGATGCAGGTAGGGTTCACCTGCACCGCCTCAGGTAGGGGTTCACCTGCACCACCTCAGGTAGGGTTCACCTGCGCCACCTCAGGTAGGGTTCACCTGCACCGCCTCTGGTAGGATGCACCTGCACCGCCTCAGGTAGGGTTCACCTGCGCCGCCTCAGACGTCCTGCCAGTCGTCTACCTCATCCAGGAAAAACTGTTTTACCTGGACAATAACATGATGATGAGACATTTTACTGGAATAGTTCACTGTATTTACATAAACCTCAGTGTGGACAGAAAGGACAAATGGTTAAATGGAGACAAAGAATGGTGACACAGAGACGAGAAAACGAATCACTGATGTCCACAGATAGTCAGAAGTCCTCCCCATGAAACCTCGGTAAATGCACTGCACCTAGAAAGACCCCCCCCCCCCCCCCCCCCCAGCACATCAGCATTCAAGATGACCGGAACTCACTGTTGCCTCCAGTCCTGCTCACCCCTCCCCCCCCACTCACCATGCTATTCCCGATTAGCCGTAAACGAGCAAATATTTTCTCAGTGTTCACCATGTTAGATCCCCATTTAATTAAACTGGCTCATTATGTCGCTCTCTGATTAGTGGAGGAGAATCAATTATTCAATTCACAAACACGGGCCGCAGGAGCTGGAGGTGCACAGCGAGCTTCCCGTTTAATTCCAAGGACACTAATTAGCTGCAAAGCAAGCAGTAACTTTCCTCCTCTTTTTCCTCCCCTGCTTTCTTTTCCAATTATCGCCCATACAGGATGCCTCAAGTTAGCGAGCGTGGAAGGAGTCGCACACTGGGCTGGGGGGGGTGTTTTTAAGGAGGCGTTTTGGGAGCGGGGATGGGAGATGGGTGTGGTGGGTCATTATTGGGTTGGATTCTCCTCTCGTTAGTCCGGTCAAGGAGGAGCGGCAGGCAGCAGGGAGCGTATTTACTGAGAGGCGAATCCCCCCGGGATTTGAGGATGCGCCGAGCCGAGGCTGCTTACTTTTGTTCTCTGTAGTCAAACAGCGGGCAATTATCTGCATTATTGACAGCGGATTTCTCATTTCAACTGCAAATTAAGGATATCAATAAAGCTTTCTGATGCAAAAGCGACTAATTAACCAACAGAGTGGAGCTCTGAAGCCTCGATATATATAAAAAAAAAAAAAACCTCCAGTCAGCTGCATGTTGTGGAAACACTGGGGAGCTAATTAGTTTAATTATCAAAACAGCTAATTAAAATTACACAGTTGCCTAATTAGCTCTGTGCTTCTTGCCATCTCCTTCTCCTCCCCCCTCTTCCCTTTTCTCCCCGTTGCCCTCTCACTCTTTAATTGACAGGTTGAAGTCAAATGTAAAATAGGAAGAAAGAAATCACTGTGTGCGTGCGTGTGTGTGCGCGCGTGCGTGTGTGCGTCTCACAGAGCGAGCGTCTTTGTGCAGCAGAGAACACCAACAGGCCCTTGGTCCTGCTGATCATCATCTTGCATTTGGGTGAGATCCCAATTGGTGAGTCCAAATTCCCAAAGTGCTTCTACTTGTGACTCCAGTTCGTCCCCATCGCTCGATCGAGGTGTTACAATACACGACTGGGTCAAAGCTAAGACCCTTCAAAGGTTACGAGTAAGAGATGGTTCTTGTTTCGAATTAATTTGCTGTCCTTCACCCAACTGGCTGCTTTTAGAGCGTTTGATTGGATTATGTTGTTTTTGAGAATCTCACAACTCTGAAAAGAGAGCTCGAATAATTTCAACATGGCTGTTTGGACCTGTGTGGGGAGCATTGCCTCTGATGTGTTCACCCCCCCCCCCCCCCCCCCCCCCCCCCCGCCCCAGCCAGAGAAGGTGCTCAGCCCAGCCTGTCAGCATGGAAACGGCCGAGGAGGGAGCAGATCTGACCCAGAGCCTCTTTGGCTTGGCCAGGGGTACTTTTAGTCCCACTAATCAGGGAGCTTATTATTTCTTGGGTTCAGGGGAACTTTGAACTGAAGCCTCGTCTGGCCTGAAAGTTTCATGAAGAAGAGGCTATCGTGGGACGTCCTTGAGGCTGGAGAGGTCAGAGGGTGGTGTTCTCCCTCCGGCAGTCGCAGAGAAACTATTACTAATGCGATGTGTTAAGAGTGAGCTTTTACCCGGAATGTTGAGCATGCAGTGGGTGCAATCGAATTAAAGCTGAGGAAAGATCAAATAATTCCTGGCCAATGAGATATGTGGGATTTCCCATCTCTTGGACCACAAAAACATTTTGTCGTCGCGTAAATCCACCAGGCCAGAGTCTGTTCCTGCCCTTCTGGTGTAACTATTCCTATTCCTATTAAAGGACATGAACGAAGCGTTTTGCGTGTGTCACCGTTTGTGTCGAGAATCCAATCTGGCGAGGAGCAGCCGGCGAGGGAAGCGAGCAGATTACAGGCCTGCAAAAGCGTCGTCCCATTACAATTGTCAATGTGGCTCTTCCATTTCCCTCATAGGTAGACCATTTTGGCACAGATAGAGCAAAAACAGATTCCATCAGCTCCTTATCTATTACAAGTTGCATTGCTTGCAACTGGATTCAATAGGCACTGCTGTTATTCTTTAAACATTAGGGTACCTGGTTTTTCTGCACCGGTCAGCACCCCCCCCCCTGCCCCCCCTGCTGTCCAACACATAAATGGTGTATTATTCCAATAATTTTTCTGACTCTCTGCAGGAGAAAGTCATTTTATCTTCTGAAGGCGTGTAGTTTTTCTGCTTTCCTGTCGCCCAAGTGGGGCATCTTGTTCTGGGAAGAAGTCTTCCTGCTACTTTAATACATCTTTGCAGCCAATTCTAATCACTATCAGTGGACTGGCAACAATCTGACATCATTTTGGGCCTCCCATACTCTTACTATTATATATATTTAATGGTTTAGAAAGGATTGACTCTGCCCCACTAACAATATGACCCCCCCCCCCCCCCCCCTACCAGACCTGGTTTACGGATCATGCCTATGTAGCTACCACCAGTGTGTGTTTCTGCTCATGTTAAGCTGCTGCTTCCCAGCTTCAGCAGCCAAGTCTGTTCCTTTGATTGTTGGAGACACCTCGCAGAATGAACCGCAGACTCCGTCTCATTTACATTCCCTCTATAATCCGTCCTTTTTACAGCCAAAGAGGCGGTGCAGGAAGGAAGGAAGGAAGGAGGGAGAAACAGGAAAGGAGAAGAGTGCGCTTCAACGTCAAGGTGCCGGGGCCTTGAATAAAGGCCCTGAAGGAGGGAGGAGAGACGGTAATAAGGAGAGCAGGACAACTCTCCCAGACCATCACATTGTTTGAAGTGATCCGACCGGAGAACGAGCTGCTCCGTTTTCTTACAGCAGCAGAAAAGAACAAAAAAAAAACCCCAAACATTTCCCCCGCGGTGTGTTGGAACAATTACGTACAAACCCTGTAATTATGAGTATCTTCTGGAAACATGTTAGAGCCTGGGCTGTGTTTAACCGGTGCATGCACCTCCCCCCCCCCCCCGCCCCCATCATTGTGTGCTGTCTGATATTTTAAAGTAATGGGCGTTTTAAAGCACGCTGTCGTTTTGCTCTATGTTTGTTTGTGAAGCCGTGCATGGAGGGTCGCTGCTCAGCCAGGACATTTATGACAAACACCTTCTCTCGTCCGAGTGTCCTCCCCTTCCTTCCCAGTCCTCTCTTCTTCTCCACTGAGCCAGTCCTCTCTTCTTCTTCTTCTTCTTCTTCCCCTCTCCGTCTTCTGCATGTGCTTGACCCCACCCGTAATTAGGTCTGCTGGGGTTTAGAGTGTTGAGTCTCGTTGAAAGCCCATCTCAGCACATTTACAAGGCCAGCGGGAGTGTGCACGGTAATCAGGACAGCTGTAGCCGTGGCCATTTGGCTGGGAGCGCTGATTTCAGACTTGATTCACACACAGTTTCCAACCATTGTTCTTGGGAGGGCGGGAGAGGGAAGGATTTCTTTATCCAACCAAACACTGTGTTTCTTTTGTGCAGATTCAAGACTACTATACTCACAATTACACAAGTTAATCTTGTCTCCACCAAAATTCAATTACTTTTTATCCAGATTATTTCATTGGCTGCAGATGTAGCCTGGATAGAAGCTATATTCCATGCCATTGTGCATCTTTGCACCAGCTTCTGCTCCAATAATTGAATTCTACATTTGCTCACCAAATGCTGTCTCGCTCTGTGACAATGCAACGTGCAACAGCTTTATAACAAACCGATAATAGGCTAATACAGCAGCGCACCTCCGGCCGAGCACCTGTTGCCATGTCTCCATTTGTTGCTCAGGGTGACATTTAAAATAGACATTTGATGTCGGGTTGGTGTTTGGCTGCAAGCCAGGAATCTGATGGAGACTATTTAGATGCTTACAAAGCAGCAAGGTGGAAATCAGCGAAGAGCACCAATGCACATTTCTTGAGTTGACCTGACTAGATTGAAAAATTCACTTTTCCCATGTTTCTACACTATTATGGTAAAAACAGCTAAATAAACCATCCAGTCTATCCAGCATGCACGCTACCATGGTAACCCATGAGGGACGTTTTTAGCACACAATAAAACATTTTTTGCCATTTTTTGCCAGAACATGACCACAAAATATTGTGGTCATGTTTATCTCCATGGATCAGGTGTCCTTCTGTTGTGGTCCCGTTTGAAACGGCCATTTAGATGTTTCAGCCATGTTTTAGGACAGGTCTCCACAGTTGTGTTTTTGACTGTCTATTTGTGGTGATTTTTTTCTTTTTTTTACGGGTAGTTACGTAAATAAAATACTGAGGAGACTTCAGGCTATACATCCTGATTTAAAACTTCATCCGGAGGTTTTGTCAGATGTATTACAACATGGTAATTTCAGCCGCCCAGACGAAGCAGCAATAATGATGATTGAATAGTGATGATGACTGTCATAAAGCTATGGTTGTCTGATCAACTTAGTTTCCCAAGACTAATGACTCCAACAGCACAGAAGACGTGACGATGACTAATTAGCAAATCCATAATGCGTCCCTCTTCTTAAGCATCTTCCTTAAGGCTGTTTTGAATCATTATGCAAATGATGTTGTCAAAATGTCAATTAACGTGAGCAGAAATCCTGTGACTTATTATTATACTGAAGAGCTGCGTGCCGGAAGAAACGTTCCTCTCCGAGTCATTAAAGCTGCGTGGGAGACAAAGGTGGCGACAAGGAAATGGAAGAGCGTTTAACTCGTATCGAGATGCAAGCAGAAAACTTCTGCTCAGGTGCCGCGTTGCTGACCAGGAGACTGTTTTCATGTAATGTTCATGGAAAAAACAGAAATTCAAAAAGACGACGGAGAGAAGACACAATTACAAACTGGAGACACTAAGCAGAGTATATAAATGTAAAAAGTCCGCTCCTCTTTTGATTTGGTAAGGAGCAAAAAGCTTCTTTCTTTTTACGTTGTTTTCAGATTCATGACTCTGTTTCTGTCCAGGGGCAAAGTGATCTTAAAATTAAGTACATCCTTAGATCTCTATATTGTGCCAGGGATGAAATAAATTCTAATCTCAAACGCAAAAAGGAATTGCATCAAATGGTTGTTGTTCTCCAAAAGCTAAAGCCTGCATGTATTTGGATGCAACACAGATTGAGATCAATGAGGTCAGGTTGTGGTATCATTTGGGTCTGCATAGAACTATATTCACCCAGAAACATTCATCAGATGTTTCTGCGTGAGAGAGAGCCAGAGCCGAGAGTCCGTAAACTGGCGCTTCGTACAAGGAGACAAACACGTCGTGTAATCTGAGAGGACTGAGACATTTAGAATTAAGTGTCAGATTAAGAATTTGCTTTAGCTGCTTATTCTCTACACTCAATATTTCTCCCGACTGGATGATTTTCACTCATTTTGTCTTGAAAGGAGGAGCAGTGATCATCATTTGCCTCTAACTTTACATTTCTAAGGCCGCTAACCGCATGTTAATCACACTTTCACCTTGTTGGGGTCTCAGAGGACAGCTGGTGAGGAGGATGTTCTTCGCTGTGGACCAGGACACATTAGCGTTTATCCTGCTTTAATAATGCGATAGAATAGAATGGTTCTTTATTTATCACAACAAAACAGCTTCACTCGGGTAAAGGCGTTTCGCCTATCCCCCATCCTCCACCCTTACGTTCCAGCATCTCTGCAACATTCGCTTTCAATGGTGCTTCACGGATTCAGCCAAACAATAGATGAAGAGCTGTTGCTTTGTTCATGTAAAAAAAACAAAAAAACAACAACAACTGCCATCAAAAACACGACGAACAACTATTGTTGCAAGCATCCTGAGCACCGAGTGGGATGAGCACAAGCGTTCAACAGGATGGCTGAAGAGGCGTTTTCAGAGGAAGCACAATTGTTACTGAACCTGTGAAACGAAATGAAGAGTTATAATTAGCGCGTGTAATTGAATAATTGCTGGCCAGAGAGCTCCGGCAAAGCCGGTCGCCAAATGTCAAAGAGCTATTGAAATAAATTACGCTTTCGCATCTCGCTGCAGCGAGAATGACAGTCATAACAATTCACTCCATTTACTGCAACAATCCCCCCCCCCCCATCCGAATGCTCCAAACACACCTCCGCTGTCTCCAGCAGAAAGTTCACTCTGATATTCTTTCATTTATTTGATCCTCTTTGCATGTTTGGACCCTCTCAGCTGGAGCTACGGCCTCCATTGTTTGGGTTGGCACGTGAACACAAAGGTGAATTTCTGAAATACGTTGTTTGGGGAGCCAGATGACGATGACGATGATGATGATGATGATGATGACGACGATGATGATTGTTTGTGGCATTAATAGTGCATTAGGTGTTGCTGCCGTGGCTCGTTCAGACGGAGGACGTTGGAATGAGAGACTTTATGCGCCGGCAGCTGAAACACATAAAGGTGAAGAACTCAAAAATGCTTTTTCACTGTATACAGGCGTAAATAGTGGCATAGATAGTGGCGTAGATAGATTCGCTTTTAATTTTGCTGCGGTATTTTCTGAATCCCTGCTTTATTTTTAACATTCCCTTATTGACTGATTTTCTCCTTACTAATTTCCACTGCTGGAAAATCTGATTTTCCCTTACAAAAATGAGACAAAACCTTCTAAGTTGACAGGAAAGTAAGGTCAGAAAAGTCTCCGGCGTCGTTTCTCACAGCCTCGCTGCTCGTCTACCTGCCTGTCATTGAAAGCATTCATTTTAGACGCTGAGACTGAAGCTGTTTAAATGCCTTTAACTTACACATTCCCTATAGCTTTCCATGTTTTCATGCAAATCGAATGCAGTGAAACAAATCAGACGTTCAGGAAGCCTCTTGATTGATTCCTACAAAGAATCCCTGCAGTAGCTCAACCAATCAGATTCTGCGTGTTAATCAGAGCATCCTGAGGAAAGCGGTCCGCCGGTCCTCGGCGGGCTCGGCTCACCTGCACCTCCTGTTCTGACATTGCATTATGGACAGAACGCTCTCATCTTGGCTCAGTTCTGGGCGTGGTCCGCTCCTGCTTGACTTTATTTGGAACTCCCCTGGGACTACTTCAAGGCACCCTCGGATCATTAGGCTGCCAGGCAGCTGAGGTTTCACCTCTCACACCTGTGAACCTTGGACATTTTCAACCTTGCCTTGAATCAGCGATGCTGTCTGTGCTACTTTCTCTCCTGCAGTCGCTCCTCGTTCGTCTGAAGAGAGAAGGAAATGCGTTTCGACATAAATAAGGCTTTAGTCTGTTAGATATTGCGTCCGATCGTAGATGACTCTGAAGACAGTGTCAGGGTTCACAAATGGAATTAAAGGCTAAATAAACTGGGATGTATTTTCTAATTTGAGCTTTGGACAGGTTTCTATGTCTCTGCACTGTTTATTCCTTCTCCGTTTGTTGTCTCCAGGTAGTTTCTTGGCTGCCCTGTCATTATACGGCGAGGATGAGGATGAGGAGGGTGACCGAGGTTTTGGTTCCTGTCTCTTGGCATCGGCAGAGGGTGGGAACAAGGTTGATTACATTCGTTCATGATGATTAGCTTTCTGGTTTTTAGTGACACCGTTTTCCTTTGGCGTCCCATGTTGTGTGTTCAAGTCTCATGACGACAGCGAGCTGATGAACAGCAACAGACTTGGACACATCCCCACTTTACTCTGAACCTTAAAGGAAGATGTGATGATGTTTGCCAGCAATGGATGTCACCTTTCAAACGCCTCAGCGTTTAATGGCTAATTACAGGATCGCAGCAAAAAAAAAACGATTTGTGCAAGTCCTCTGTCACCTTGACGGAATCCAAAAGACCCTGAGGGCAGTGAAATAAAATAAAAAAGTTGAGATGTGATGTTAACAGTCATATTCGGGAGAAGAACCGCACCATGAATGTGAAGAACCCTGCAGATGTTGTGCTCTGAGAACGAACTTATTGGAAGGAAAGAAGTCATTGAATTATTTAACAGTGGTATATACTCAATAATAAATAGGTGATAAATAAAATATACAAGCTTGTCTTGATGAAGGTGTGTGCATTCTCCTCCCCTGGTGCCAAAAGGCCTTTGATTCCTGTGTGTGTGTGTTTGTGCAGTCCCCCGCCCCTCCTCCGATACGCAACACTTCCACTTTGTGTAACACACCTGAAGAGGCTTGCAGCTCGTGGCTGGAGGTATGCTGTGTAGAAGAAGGCCTCGCCTGTGGCAATGGCTCAGGGCATCATAAGAAGATGGAGCCACCCTGGATGCTCATTCATCTTTCAATGTGGTGGAAACTTGGATATGGCAACAGAAAACTGTGGAGAACAGTAATGAATGCATTTGTCTCTGCTGATCAATCAAATCATGCAAAACACTCCTAATTATGAGATTCCCCACAGGATGAATAGTCTCTGAACTGACTGCAAATGTCATGGATGAGTGTTTGTGGCCTCAACAATGACTCTTCACTCTGCTGGAGACAGATGGGATTGATTGTCCTCTTCCAAATCTAAACTGGTGTTGGAGCCACTCACCTTGGGTTGCTATTGGTCTCCCAGTAGCAGACAGTCCCACTGGGAATAGAGATCAGCAGCAACTGTGTCTGCAGGCCACAGCAGTACCGCGACGCCATGCATTGTTGAATTATAGAAATAGAAATAGAAATCTTTTATTGTCATTGTACAACGAGATTAAAATGGCATACAATCCCTGGTAGCAAACATTCACTCTTACATCGACAGAAGACAAAATAGGATCATAAAAAATGGTAAATGACAAGAGTATGTACAGTCAGGGTCCTCCCTGCTGTCGGATAGAAGCTGCTCTTTGGTCTATTTGTCCGTGCTTTGATGCTCCTGGACCGTCTGCCTGATGACAGCGTCTCAAACAGACTGTGGCCAGGATGGAAAGAGTCTTTTCAGCCGCGCAGTTCCTCCAGTGAGATTTCTTTGGCCGAACTGATGACCCTCTGGAGCGTCTTTTTCTGTGCTGCTGTGCTGCTGCTGCTAAACCAGATACAAATGCAGTACGTTAAAGTGATCGAGCAGCGGTAAAAGGACACCAACAGTCTCTGTGATGTTTTTCTTCCTGCAGCACTCTCAGGAAGTAGAGTCTCTGCTGGGCCGATCATCTGTTTGTGAAATTGACAGTTTGGGGTCTTTTTGATCCTACATATCTGACTTTTCCTCGGTTGTGTCCAGCTTACGTACGTACTTTATTTTCATTTACACATCCGATAGATTTCCCAATGCACCCTTGAATCAAAATAATCCGGAAATGATTTGATTGGAGGGAAGTCAACCAAGAAAGCAGAAGATGCGCTGGAGAATCGTACTTAACTTCTACAAACATGTAAATTGCTTCAAACTCTTGACCCGAGTGTTTTGTGTTTGCGCTCAGGGGTTCTTTCATGCCTCGATAACCCGATGTACTGCAGCTGCTACATATATATGTGTTTATGGATTGAGTGGTTGCTCCAAAACATGCCGGTCACACTTCTAGTGAGACACAACAAGCTAAAGGGTAAATGGAAAGTGTAAATAGCACACATGGCCTTTAAAACAATGTTAAGGTTAGAGAGCTGTTGCTCCTCAAGGCCGGGACACTAAAGGTTGCAAACCTCTGCGCTGGCACAACACTCAGATTTCTGACAGTCACTCAAGACCCACTCCCCCTGTGGCAAAGCTAAATCTGACCTTTTCTCACCCCCTCAAATCAGTGTGTGTGTGTGTGTGTGTTGGGTCCTGACTGGGACTTAATCGATCACGTTATCCTTACAGAGTATTGCAGCAGTTTCTTAAAAGAATGACACAATTTAATCAATTCACACCAGCAGCTGTTGCATCACAACAATTATGCCATAAAACATGAAAACTTTTCGAGGTCTGAAAACACATATTTCTGAAAATGCTACTGTGCTGTTTTCATGTAAATGGTAATGGTAAACGGGTGGTTGTTAGTACGGGCTGTCATAAGTACGGGCGGTCGTAACTACGTTAGTCGTGCAGGTCGTAAATTGGCAGGTCGTAACTCGGACAATACTTGTATACAATGCTGGACTGCCGGTCCCTCCTGCAGACTCCGATGTAGATTTGTTGCATCACAACTGTAAGCTGATTCGTTGGCAGTATTCGTGTCATTTTGGCAAATTGATGTTTACCGGATTTTAAACTGTAGCTTTAATTCATTTGTTAGGAGAGGAAGAAGATCAAATACTTTATGGATGCATTCTGTCAGTGTTTCCCTGAACTAGGAACGAAATTGTAACAAGTCATCATAAGTTATTAGACTTTAGCCTTCAATATATCTTTTCAACAATTATCGATCAATTAGTGTAAGAATATGGAAAGAAAGAAATGTCACAAATACACACAGCATTTGCTGTTGTTGTTCTCATCTCTTTTTTTGTGATTGTGATTGTGACTGTCACCTGCCCTCTTGCCAGACTTAGTTCCAGACACTCAGGAGGTATTTGAACCAGAGCGAATGCTCACACAGGGAATTTAATCAGCCCTCCTCTGGTCATTGAGCCATTTGACTTAAGCAACTTAATACAAGTCTGCATCGAGTTGAAACCTGACTGTGTACAAACGTCAGGGTTTGTGGAGCCACTTCTTTTTAAGTGAAAATGATACATGAAAGCATCTACTGTAAAGGACATCCAATAAAGGCTTAATCCCAACCCCCCCCCAGAATGCCTAATCAATCAGAAAGCCTTCATATTTCCAGAAAACCAGCTCAGCAGTGCTGCCATATCATCAAAGCAGTCGCCAAGTCTAATCAGAAGTACGCCGTCGAAGCAACATATGAGACCGCCGTATTCTGACGGGCTCAGTTCTGGAGAATGAAGCTATACTGGAATGAGATGCTTACAGGATATTTGAATATGTATAAAGGGTCATATAAAGCATTCTTATAAGGGGAGGGGTCAACAGGTAATCATTGTCCCGGGTAATATGTGGAGAACCAAATCGTGAATTAGACTTTATAAGTCTAATTTTGTCTTTTTTCCTCCTCTTATCCTCCCATTCCTACTTTTTTCTTTTAGTTTTTGATGTCTCAATCCTGGCTTAGTATAATTATTTGCCGTCACATTCAGTCTCATTGGTTTTGAGGTGCAGTGAATAGAACGATGACGTAGACCAGGGGTCCCCAAACTTTTAACGTACCTGTGAGGGCCACATAACGTTTTCCTTCTCTGATGGGGGGACGGGGTCAGATTGTACAGGAAAAGTGTGACGGAAAAGCCAGCCACCAAATAACCCTTTCATCACAGAAAAAAAGTCAGGAAATAAATAATAACACTATTAATAAAATAAATAATAACCAAATAACCCTTTCCGTGTTCGTCACAGAAAAAAAGTCCATGGAACATTACCTTTCTGGTCGTCTGTGATCATCATTAAAATTGTCCCAAGCAAAAGGAAGAATGCTTTTCTTCTGAATATTAATAATAATAACTAAATATTGAATTAATGACCCCTCTTAAATGCACCCCATACCATTATTGATCCCCCACCGGCTACTCGTGTTGTATGGAATGGAAAATAATAATAAAATTTAAAAAAAGATTTTTTTAATAGCATTTCCAGTCCGAGAAGAGGAGGACGTAGACAGTAGAACAAGGTCACAGGGCCACAGGCGACAGGACTGCTGCAGGGCCACAGAGCAGATGCTATTGATAATGTGGGAAATGTGATCGCCTTTAGTCTGCAATTGATCATTTGTGTAGAGTGGGCGAGGCAAAGACAGAATTCAGTGAGAAGACAGTGTGTAAGGGATCCTGCTGGTCTCTCCGTGCATCGCTGTGCCCCTGCAGTCTGCCATTCGGTGAGCGAAGGGGGGGGCAGCCATCCTGTCTGACGGTTGCCTGGCAGCCACTTCAGAGCCTATTGATGGGAGTTTGGGTGGCCAAGCCCAGCACTTCTTCATCTGCCGCTGGAGTCGGGGCGCCTTTCCGCTTCATATCCAAAATGGGATTCGATTCACATTTGAGAAGGAGATGATGGGAAAGGCATTAGCTTGAATGTCATGTGGGTGAAATGACATCATTACAACTTCAAAAAGGTCTAAAGTGCTGAAGTAGACTTTGCCTCTCGACCAAACAGACTGTGTTTTGTTGCGTTAACGTACCGGTGAAAGAAGAACATACAAAGTTGTTTGGAGGAACCCGGAGAGAACCCACACAGACACGGGGAGAACATGCAAACTCACAGAAAGGCCCCAAGAGGGACTTGAACCTGCAACCGTCTTGCTGTGAGGCGACAGTGCCACCACTGTGCCACCCTATTATTCTTACCTTATGTTTTTGCCTGCATTGGTTTGTCTGTTGGCAGAATAACTCAAAGAGTTCTGGATGTTCCCGGCAGTCTGCCTTCCAGGTGGAAGCTACTCTGCTTTGCCCGTTTCCCGCCTTGATGCCTCTGGTGCAGCTGTGAGGATTAAGTTCTTTGACTGCTCCAGTGCCTTTCAACACAATCCGGCCGAGGCTGTGGATTGGTGCAAGCGCGATAGCCTGAGCTGAATATCACCAAGACAAAGGAGAAGGTTGGGAGAGGCCCCAGACAGCTTCTGCCCCTGTCTGGGGGGGGGGGGGGGGTGGAGCTTGACTGCAACTCCAGATGTCAATCACTGCATTTGTAAAACGTGTAATGGATTTCAAGAGTGGCTGCATATGAAGCATTAGAATGAATGACGGGAGAATTAAAGACAGAGGCTGAGACACACTGCAGGATGTGGGGGCCGGCCTTCCATCAGGGAATGGTGCTGATTCCTGCTGCCATTCTGTGAGCGTGGATACAGCAAGCTAAGATGTGAAGACGTTTGTTGTCGTTGATAAATGGCCGTTGTGGACAGACATCAATCGGAACGGAGACTTTAGATCCGGGCCCAGATGATTGGTCAGCACGCCTTTCATTCCACATCGCATTGTCAGTTCCCAGGGCTGTCTGCCTTTTGGGGGGGCAGACAACATGTTGCCTACCGCTCCTCGATGATGGCTCAAACCCAGAGAACCGATTCCACAGCGCTGCTGGACGTGTGAAATGCACGTGACCGAACCGAGCGATGCTCACGCGCAAACCAAGGAGTTGATTCGGAAGACTTTTCCCTGTATTGAAAAATGCCGCTGTGACGTTTTTTGATCCGCGCTTGGCTTCACGTCTAACATGGCTGCTGTAAAGCTTAAATGATGAGGTAGAGTTTGACTCAATTAGTTGGCGTTTGTGTTGATAGTTATTGAGTGTGTGTGTCGTCGTCGTCCCCCCCCCCCCCCCCCTGAGACTGCCCGAGGCCACAGTGTGGGTAATTAGAGTTCATGTGAGAGGCTTAACCCACCACAGAGCAAGGCAAGTCAGCTGCTCGACCTCGCTTTTGATGTCTGGCCAGTTCACCCCCCCCCCCCCACTATCTACCTGAATGTCAACCAATTGGGACAGTGCAGGGGCTTGACATTATGTCTGCAGGTTATCATTATATGTTGGGCGGGTTTTATACACCTGATCGATTGGCTCGGATCTGCGGTGGTGCTTCTGGGGGTAACTGTCACCGCTAGTTAGGGATTGACCAGTGAGTATCATTAAGAGCAAGGGCGCCTGCTTGTGGGGGAGGCTTTTTTTACGCGGGGGGGGGGGTTGTGAAGAAGACGAGCCTTTCTCTTTTAGCCTCCTGGACTTAGTTGACCTTTCACTTAGGGAGCAGCTGGAGCCGAGAGATATTTAATTGAATGGAGTCTTCAGATGTATTTTGGAGAGAGCAGTGGAGATCCTGTCTTCACAAGACTAAACAAGCGTGGGGAGACAGAGAGCGTGGGGGGGGGGGGGGGGGGGGGGGTTGCTTGACCTTCAAAGCCTAATTGATAGGCTTTTCATAGACCGCGTTTGAGATGTGCGTTGGTCCCTGTTGTTCAGCCGACCCTTACAACTGCTGCAGAAGTACAAAGTTAACTGCAGGTAGGGAGCCCCAGTGGCCTAGCGCAATCGATAGCCGCCAGCTCGGCTAACGAGGGCTGCAGTCACTCTCGAGCTATCGCAGGGCCCATTAGCAGCCTGCACTCATTGCTATGGAGAAACACAGGGCGGCGACAGCGTCGTGCAACAGCCTGGAGAATCAACCATTGCTGCGTGTGGTAAAGGACGTCCAAAGAGAGCTCAAGATGACGTGTGTGGCGTTTGATTGATTAGGAGAAGTGAGCTGCCGGTGTTTGCAGCCTCATTCTCCATCCTGACCTTCTTCTTCCACTTCAGATTTTTGCGGAATTTTGATCAAATGAAGTAATGGATGACGCGTGGGGCTGAAATGAGGCGAATTAGATTTAATATCCTCGGTGTGACGGAGCTCTGTGGTAAACAGCAGAACCGTAGCGTCCGTTAGGAACGGCTCGGAGGGAAGGAGGAAGGTCTGGCCTTAAAGTGATTTCATTAGAGCCTCCATCAGCCTCTCTGCGGAGCACGCCGGGATTGAAGGCCCAGTAAAAGCCCCAGCCTTGGACTCACAGAGAAGCTTTCTGAAGGATCATGTACGAAGATCAACTGATAAGGAGCTAATTTTGTGTACTTATGGGAGCAAACGATTGCCCCCCCCCCCCCCTATTCCCCTTGCCCCCCTTCCCCTTTTCGAATTTCTCAAGCCGAAGGGATGAAAGGAGGGAGTGGAGCCGAGATCTGAGGCTGTTTCGGCCCATTAATGCTGATCTCTAAAATTAAAGATTTATACCAGTTGATAGGGCTCACGATCAGCAGCGCACGCACACACACACACACACACACACACACTGGATAAAGGAGGATGGGTGGTGGGAGGGGGCTTTCTTTTAAGTATTTGAATCCAAGTGGGTTTAGGGAACAGAATCATTAAGAAGACTTTCAGCCAATTGGAATCTCTTAAATTTAAAAGTTTTGCTTTTATGATGCCAAAAGAGATTTTACCCTAAAGACTTCTGAACAGCTGAGGAAATACCCGACACTCCTTCTGAGCCGCTGAAAAGCCTGACTGCAGGTGTTTGTCCTGCTTGTACCTGTTTCCCCTGCTGGTGGATGGGTGGGGCCGGCCTCGCCTCACCTTGCTGCTGGTCTCGTTCCTGTGCTACATCCAGTTTTCTTGTTTTTTTCTCTGCTCGGGGTTTTTTGCTCCAGCATCTCGCCGGCTGAAGGCTCTTTCGTCTCGTCTCATCGTTCTGGCAGTCTGCAGTTAGCCTGCAGTTTTTGTGTATTTTTGTTCGGCTGTGTTTTTTCCCGTACACACTCACACCTATGGGCAATTTAGTGAATGCTTGTCTGTGTGTGTGTGTGTGTGTGTGTGTGTGGCACTGTGATGAACTGGCGGCTTGTCCAGGGTGTGCCCCACCGCTCGCCCGTTGACTGCTGGACTAGGCTGCAGCACGAGCCGGTAACGGTGCCGGTAACGGTCGAAGCGGTACAGAGGACTCCACTCGTGACTTTTGCTTCAGTAAAGAAGCTTTAACCGAAAGCGCTCGTGCTCGTCTCTGCTTCCTGGGCTTCGCCCCCTTCGTCCCCGTCGTCACCGATTGGAGCGTCTCCACTTCAGAGCGCGATTGCCGTCGCACTAAAACATTGTTAATTACAGCTCAGAAAGTTAAGTGAAGAGCCAGACACTGAAGCATTCAATAAATGAAACCTTTGCACCCCCCTCCCTTCAGCAACTGTAGATAATGGCATTCCGCATCAGTAAACACTTTATCACATCAGGTTCTAGCAGACTGCAGAAAAGGTGCTATTTGACAAGAGGATTTTTTGTTTTTTGTATTCACTTAAGAGATTTCTGTCCAACCGCTCAGCTATTTATATGGATGTGACTTTAATTTGTTTTTTTCCTCTTCAAACCGACTCTCTTGGTCTCTCAATCTCGTTTTACAGAACATCCTCCACCCATGGCAGCCCGCATGCTTGAATAATTCATCACGTGAAATTCAATACTATTGGATTTGGGGGAAAGGAGACTGAAAAGTTAAATTACGAAACGTTGCATTTTTTCATCTGGTATCTTTTTTGGGGTTTTTTTTTCCAGAGTGCAGAGGTTAATTATGAGTCCTCTGGCAATAGCTGGTATGAATAAAACACTGAAGTGCTCCAGAACCTTGGGAGACTTCCTCTACCTGTGTAGATCATTGATGCTTTTACTCCTTTTATTTCTATCTTCAGGTAAAAAAAAAATGGACCCTTTGTGTGTCGGCTCCTGTGCTCTTCATGCGTCTGTCGCCTCAAGGCAAAAGAGCCCTAATTTGCAGCGGCCTGTTTTGGGACCAGTTATTATAATAACAAATGTACTGCAAACACAAATACAATTGAAAACAATAAAGAGACAGCCTACCAGTAGCATGCATTTTAATAATCTTCTCATTAAAGATGCATTTTATCTGTTTAGCAAATTGCAGCGTTTACCTCTTTTGCTCCTGGTGTGCAGAAAATGGTTGAATGGGTCAGTTAAAAAAAAAAGAAACACATACAATGTCACCTGGAAATTATTTTTGTAAAGGATTATTTTTGGGCCGATCATGATTAGCTCTTGATGAAATTTTTTGAAAATGTTGAGAATGTTTCCAGGAACAGATGATTACATTTTGGTGACGATTCAGAAGCGCTCATAAATTATGGATCACTTTGAATCTTTCATTAACATTGCAGTCAATGGAGCTTCCAAAAATGTAGTGTAGTATCCATGTAGTGGTTGGCAGGGTAATATTTATGAATAATAAAAATAAAAAAAACTTTCACCTCATTTGTCACAAAAAACGTATTGGGAATTGTCCATACTTTCTTCAGTTGATATAATTTACAAAAGAATTCCAGAATAAAACAATGTATGGGACAGATATACATTCGTTTTTAAATAAAGAGCGTATGGTCCTATTGCTATTTTTAAAATTAGTAAAACAGATTTTTCCTACTGTTTCTACATAATTGGGGAGGGGAACAGGAAGTACATTAAAATCAACACTTCGGAATAGCATCAAATACTGTTGCATATTCTTTAGGTGTGGCTGGAAATGTATACGTGTTTTAAAATGTGTCCATTACAATCAAAAAAAAAAGTTGAATTACGAGTAAAATCTGTTTTAAACAGAAAAACTCGTCAGTATGAAATGACGTCGCACGTCTAACCTATCAGAGGCAGCTTAGGGCGGGTCATGCTGCTGTCATATCCGCTTTCTCGTATCACTCTGGCCAATCAGCATGCGCGTCAACAACGCCCCTGAACCAGGAAGTCAGCCCGGAAAGAGCGCCTTTATTTAAAGTGGAGACGCGTTATCTGTCGGTAAGTTGATATCCGGTAGCATTTTAGCCTCCATAAATTGTTTCAGGTTATATTACAGCACATGACGAGTAAAAGCATCAGCGGAATGTTCCTGGTTCTGTTTGTATTGAGTTTGCTTAACTAGTATTTGAGTAGTGACGTCATAATCCGTCTCTATCAGTAGTACCAGGCCGAGGGGCGTATAGAGGAAGAACTTTGTCGTTTAAATGTTAGAACACAAGCCACACTAACGAGGACATTTTTCACTCTACTGTGGGCCCCTTGAATAATCAGCTCACGCATGCATAGATGTGTCGGGGGGGGGGGCTGTAGCATGTTACCTGCATGCCAGGTGCAGAGCATGCCCCCATTATGTAGACGAGACAATCACCATCGTCTCGTCTACAGCCAAGTCGTTGAAGTAACATTAATGCTGTACTTCACATTAACACTACCGTACTTCACACGATGATGATGAATATATTTATTAGATAGAATGTTGGAGTACAAGTACAATATTACAGTACAAATACAGTCAAACATCCTGTCTAAGAGGAGCATTTCTAAAAAGCCCTTGCGGTCTTGTTTCCGTTGAAAGTCCTTCTTACATAAATTATCGACATTTAACAATACAAAGAAAACTAATCTTAAATTACTAACTTGATGCAAAATAACAATAAATTATAAAGACACACAATATGTGCAACGTAGGTGGAAAAAAAAAGGGGGGGGGGAGTTGATCAGGAGAGAGTCGTGATGACTATCTCTGTTTCTGCCCCCCTGAAAGGTGTATTTTTAGGGCCGTTTTGAAGGAGGCCAAATAAGTGCATGTTTTGAGGGCAGGGGTCAAACAGTTCCACCCTTGGGGGGCAGCATTGTGGAAAGATGGTTTACCCATGTTAGTCCTATAGGAGGGGGTAACCAGGTTGTTGTTTAACGCTGTAGTTTAGATTAACACTTTTCATGTTGCCCGATTGCACCGAGAAACGTTCCTACTTTGTGAATCCTTGCTCCGACAACAGTGGATGAACCGATTCTGATCGGATCACGCGAGGCGCATTATGAAATGCCTGTTCGGAGTGTCGGTCTGAGCCCACTGCTTCGGTGTTTACAGTGTTCTCTCCATCCGCGTGACCATGAGCTTCTCCCCGACTGTACCTGGTTCCCACGGCGGCGCCAGCATCCAGGAGCAGCGGGAACGCTGGGAGAGGAAACGCAGCCGGACGGCCAGAGAGCTGGTGCAGACAGAACAGCGCTACTGCCGTCAGCTGGAGCTCGTCACCACCGTACGGAGTTCAGCTTCTCGGAGACTCGTCCCTCGCACGGCGTTTTCTCCACTTTATTTTATCGTTTTACTCTGCGTCATTTAATTGTTCTTCACATTAGCTACGTGGCTAACCGTTTGTTTCGGGTCCGACCTTTATTCGGTGAAACTTACCTCCGTCTGATTTGAGAATGAAACATGAAATTGAAGTCCTCAGAGATTGTGCGTCTTTGCCAACGCTGTTCATAGGACGCAGTAGCTGCAAATATCACCGATGAATACATAAAATACCTTTACTTTCATAGGAAACAAGTAGAAAAGGGAACGGATTCATCTAGTTTACATTATTTCTATTGGGAAATATAGTCTCAATTTTCGAAACAATTGGTTTTCGGACAGTATTACGGAACGAATTATGTTCAACAGCCGAGGTTCCACCGTACGTGTGTGTATATACACTATAGAAATACTAATCAATTGATCAGTGAAAGTATTTTCTTATCTAAAGCTGGGAAAAGGGAACTTCTAAGTATCGATATAGTAGAAGTTCCCTTTTCCCAGCTTCAGGTAAGACGCTACTTTGACTGATCGGTCCCACATATGAAGTACCAGAACTTCATATGCTGTTACGCGTCTTACCTGTCTTGTACTTTCTGTCTTTGGTAGTTCTGGAATTCTTTGCTTTGGGGGACTAACGCTGGCAGTTGTGCCTCGTTTAATTCGCTTTCTAGACGAGCTCGGTTAACTTTAAGCATGAATAATGCTAATGATATGGATGCGGCGCGGTGGCGTCGCGGTTTCACCTCCTTGCTTTCCTGTTTCTCACAGTATTTTGTGGAGATCTTGAAGGCCAAAGGAACCCTGAAGCAGGACGTTAGAGAAAGCATCTTCAGTTCAATAGAAGCCATTCATTCCGTGAACCAGTAAGTAGCCCCTGAATAATTTAAAGAATAGCTGTCCTCATGGAGATGGGGGGGGGGGTCCCGATTAGAAGTTTATCTCTTGTGTAAGAATGCAGTTTAAATACACTTTTATTGTGCTGATGCAAACCCCTATCGCCTCTAGTAGTTCGGTCAGAGGGTCCGTTTTTAACCTCAAACAAGCCGACGCCAGACAAAGGACTAATCGCAGTAATTTACCGCCTGGCTGCCCTGCAGGCTGAGGAGCACAGAGATGAAGATGTGAAGACTTTTAGTTATTTAGCGAAAGTTTAAGCTTTGAAATGCTCGTCGGGGGCCGGATTGTTGACACCTCCAGGAGTTCCAGTTCTCCTCGCCATTACCTCAGAGGTCCAGCTCAAAGACAAGTCCCTGTGGACTGAGCTCCTGCTCTCTGTTTAAACACGCCACACTCCGAGGGCGTGGACGTCGTGTTCCCGCTCAGTCTTTCGATGCTCCTGCTGTGGCGTTGGGTATTTTCACCCACTCTTCCATGCAGGTCTTCTCTAGAGCTGTGACGTTTTTGGGGCTGTCGCTGGGTAACGCAGATTTTCTATTGGGTTGAGGTCTGGAGACGGGCTAGGACGCTCCAGGACCCTGACGTGCTTCGTACGGAGCCGCTCCTGCGTTGCCTGGGCGATGTGTTTGGGATCGTTGTCATGCTGGAAGACCCAGCTGATGGGCCCCATTCATCCTGTCCTCAACACGGATCAGCCGTCATGTCCTCTTTGCAGAAAAGCAACGAGTTGAGGATAGAAGAGCTTCTTAAAGAAGAAGTAACAGGTCGGTTGCACCTAAGAATTTACAAATAATTAGTTTAAAAATTGTGCAATGTGATTTCCTGGATCTGTTTTTAGGGTGCGAGGGTATTGCAATTGGGTGCGTTTGTCTGTCTGTCTGTCTGTCTGTCTGTCTGTCTGTTTGTTTGTCTGTCTGTTTGTCTGTCCGAGCGCATAACTCAAAAACTAGGAACCCAATCGACTCGAAATTTTTGCAGAAGCAAGGTTCTGTCCGTGGCTCGGTCCTCCCCGAGAATGGCGTTGATCCGGATCTGGATCCAGATTCTAGAATTATTTTTACATCTGGAATTGTGCCTCTGCTGTAAACTGCCACTTTAAGAGGGAGGGACACGAATGGCATGATGGGTAAAAGAGTCCAGAAGGTGTCTTGTAGTACGTTCCGGAGCAGCAAGCTAGAGCAGGTTTGGCCCCTCTGATCCGGAAGCCCTGTTTACTGTCTCACAAGATCAAATAGTCTTTTGGAGGCGGGGTCTGCAATCTCTGATTGTCGTTTTCCAGTTCACATTGTAGTGTACGTTTTCAGAGGGATAACTTGCACATTCGGTGGATGCCAAGTACGTTTTTGTCCCCACTGTCCATGAAATCACAATTTTGATGCATGCATAAACCTGAATCACTGCGGTGAGTCGTAATGAGTGGCGCATGCCCGGCGACTCGAATCCGCTGCAGATTAACAGGCTTCCTGGGCGCCACAATGGAGATTGAAGTATGAATTAAGTCGTTAATGTATCGGATAAAAGGCCCCGCCGCTCCCATACATCTTCATTATACGGCCCCTTATTGGATTAACGGTTAAAAAGTGTTCCATGGGGAGACCGCGTTGGTGCTGAACTGGTTTACCACGGCTAAATGATTGATTAGAGGCTTCCCCCCTATTCTTTTCACTTTATTTCACACTGACATGGACTAACTATGTGACAGTACTGAGAACTCCTGATCGGACCAGCGGTGATAATCCACTCCCGTAGTTGGATCTGGTATTCAGTTTGATGAAAGATACATCCTTAAAAAGCCGCCTTCTGTTCGCTGCAGCCCGATGCTCACTCGTTGAGAACAGGTGTAGTTTGAGACGCAGAGGAAGCGGCGCTGGCAGGAACACATCGCTTTGTTTTCTCCTTAGTAACAATCTTTGTTTACTTCATGAGTACTGTGTATTTTGAGCTCACACTGTGTTTTTATTACGCTTGGTATTCTTCTCTTCAAGCATTCCCTAACTGAAGGCGCCTCTCGGCTGGAATCGTTGGTCGAGGTTCTATCCTCCCCGTTGCCACAACTGCTCGGAATTAATGCGAGTTAACGGGATGCGTGTGGGATGCTAATGCCAATTTAATTGCTGTGAAAAAAATGTAATCCATAATTTGATATTTATAATAACAACCTCTGGCAGTGAGCGGGGGGGGGGGGGCGGAAACACAGTTTTACCTGCCCTTTGCCCTTCTTGGAACTCTCCTGCCTGCTCCTGAAGCTCCTGATTACGAACAGCGGCTACCTCGGCGCACAATTTCATTAAAATCTATTTAAATCAACTTCAACAGCAAAGTGCTCCTCCTTCCAGTGTTCGAACAGAAGTCTCTGGGAGCATCATTAAGGAGAGGTGTGTGTGTGTGTGTAAGCAGTGGGCTTCTTCTAAGTTTGGATAACAAGCTCCTTCAGTAGTGTCAACACCCCCAAACACTTGAGTCCGTGCTGCTGTGCTGTGCCTGACAGGCTGAGCTCCGGCGCTGTTCCTGAGTTGGGGAGGCGTGTCCTCACTACAAAGTGGCCCTTGGTGCCCTGAAGGGAGACCCGCTGACTGGCTCTCAGTAAATACCTTGGAAGACCCCTTCAAAACTCACTTTCATCTTTTAACCCCCCCCCATTAACATTAGGGGTGTAACGGTACATTAAAATGTCATTTCAGTTCGGTTTCTTGAGGTGCTCGGTTCGGTTAATATTCGGTCCAAAAAAGTCAGAGAAAAATTACTTAAAATTCTTTTATTTTAAAAAATAAAATTGCAAATTTGTTTTGATTTGGAGCAATTATTTGTCTTCCTTTTTTTTTTCTTTTGCAGATCTCTGCTGGTGAATTTGGAGAATGACGTATTTGGTCGAGGCTTCGACCAGTTCTGTGCACATCTGCAGCACTACAACACGTACGTGGATAACATCTATAACGCCAGAAGAGTGCTCGGGGTAAGAAGACACGCTCTGGTTATCACACCCCTCTGTCACAATACTTTCATTATACTGGAGTTAATGTCCTTATAATAATCTTATAAATAAAATATAATGTCTATTATAATATAATCCAATTGATACCCTGTAGCCCTGTGGATGAAAATAACTTGAAAATGATTTTATGTTCTCTTAGATCCATCTGAAGAAAAACAAGGCCTTCAGACGTTTTAAGAAACTACAGGAAGCCCGACCTCAGTTCAACAACTGTAAGCTGGAGGACTTGCTTCAACTTCCCCTTCAGAGGATTG
This sequence comes from Brachionichthys hirsutus, assembly GCF_040956055.1. Lineage (NCBI taxonomy): Eukaryota > Metazoa > Chordata > Actinopteri > Lophiiformes > Brachionichthyidae > Brachionichthys > Brachionichthys hirsutus. Next base: position 2,875,904 of record NC_090918.1, on the reverse strand, counting down.
AACAGTGAGATTTTTTTCCCTTCTTTTCAGCGCCAAGACCAGATATTTTTCTCAACACGAACAACTAATTTGAAACACAACACTAAGGTGGCATGAATTAAGTGCCTTTCGTTGATTAAGAGATGCTTTATTATAAGCTGAACGTCGTCTGTGGGTCGTTGTTAATGTTTGCGAGGGAGGAGGTTTGATTTACTTTACGTAGCCAATAGGGGGCGTTGAGAGCATCGCTTGTGACACGCAAGCAGGCTGACCACTATATCTGACCGACACGTCATCAGCGGCCATCAGTCTCTCGGGCTCGTACTGTCTTTTGTGCTGTACTTCCCATCATCATCATCGATTCTCCTGTCGCTCTCAGTGAAACGGGAGACTCGATGGAGAGCGGTGTGTAATTGTATGATGATCTTAAGTGGCGCGGCTCGATACTCATCTACCGCTGGGGCCTTACCGTGCTCTGGCTCCACAGTGGGAGGAGTCGCAGGAAACTGTTTTCACTTATCGCCATTCAAGGATGATGGATGGCGAGGAAGGCCCGGCGTGAGGATGCTGCTCGCTCAGTGTTGCTGTTGAGGGAGGAACACATTCATTGCTTTTATTAAGTGGCATTCACTCGAGCCAGCTGGAGCAGCCATCAGAGTCCTCCCCACTGGGATCCCCATTATGGCGTTGAATGGCAGCCATCACTGAGGAGGCAGTAATTGGGGGGGGGTCTTTGATGAACAAGGGGTCGCACACCGTAGAGCAGGGGTGGGCAAACCTTTTGGCTCGCGGGCCACAATGGGTTCTGAAATTTGGCAGAGGGGCGGGGCCAGGAACAGATGGATCGAGTGTTTGTGTGAACTAACAGACACCTTTTACAGGAAGCATTACAGGGAAAAGGTCAAATTAATGAGGTTTAATTATCATAAAATGTAATTTAATTATATAATTTGGACAAATTCAGAGGGCCGGATTAAAGAGCCCAAAGGGCCGTATATGGCCCGCGGGCCGTACTTTGCCCATGCCTGCCGTAGAGCATGGTCGACTCTACATAGAGGCTGTAATCAGTTGTCCCAGTGTTGTTATGGTATTGAGATGTGTGTCGACTGTGCTGCACTGGCCATGCTTGATTTTGTTATTTAGGCCTCAAATTTTAAAATGGCTGCTTTTTATTTTCCGATGGTGCCGTAATCCAGTTAGGTTCTGTAACAGAAAGTCAGTCTTATTCAGTTCAGGCTGTGCTCCTGACTTGGCCTATCAAAGAAAGGTCATTTTAAGCCCTTGAAAAATGTCATGGACTCGAGTAAATAGGAAAAGAACAATTAACGGAAACTGACAACTTTTGACCGTTTTAATATTAACATTTTATGCTGGCTTTCGGGCTTACATGAGATTTATGCTGGCAAGGTAGACAAACTTTACAGTTCCTCAAACATTATCATTAGCCCACAGGGAGCTACGGGCGATGTATGGTAGCCAAAGCACAGATTGGAGGCCTAAAACTCCATGTCATCGTGTGTGTCCGTTTTAGGAAGCGCCTTCATCTAACTAGATGACTAGCATGGTTAATCAGTGTCGTTGTCAGAACATTTGGAAGAATAAGGTGTTAAACTATCTTTACAGTTTACCATTCACCATTTTCCTTTTAAGCAATTAAATGTGAGCAATTACCCACAAGCCCGTACCATGTTCACTAACCCAAGCAGGATCCTGTCAGTGCCTCGTGTCTCTTCATTATAAATATGAAACCTTAATGCACGTATGGGAAGCAAAAATAATTAGACAGATATTTCTTCAATCGCGTAGTTTGTTCGTGACGCGAGTGCAGATGCTGAAATGAGCATGGGAATGATCGGCTGGCAGACTCATCCCTTCACCACTGCTCGCTCTTCTCACACTCATCTTCATTAGAATGTGAACTTTTTCATACGTGGTTCAGATTACATTTTTGTCTCATTATCTTTTCTTTGCTTTGTCGCTAATGAGCAGGAAAGACCAGCTAAATGAAAAAAACAAATCCATTTACATTGTTAGAAATGTGCTGTGATAATGCTCATTAGAGTGTTCCGTTTTTCTTACAAAGTAACTTTAATTAGATTTTAGTCTCCAGTCCTTAGTTAGAATGAAGGCATCAATGGCTAATAAGGCCTGTAATGTATTTGTTATTACAAGATCTGACAAGTTCAAGAAGTGAAATCATTTCTTTTTTTAACTATCCCTTAATTGTAGGAGGTTTAATTAGAGCTATTTTTTTTTTTATAAACTGAAGAAGCCTCTTGGATGACAGGAGAAACGTCTTCAATCAAAGTCCAGTTGATTCTTTGTTTTTTCATCTTCGTGATTTAGACAGAAAATAACTTTAATTATAACCATTAATCATTGTCTCTGGAATAAATTGCCTTTAGTAAAATTCAAAAGGTTAATAATATTAAAAGTAGGGGTTAAACGTGCTGCAAAGAGTCACAGCTGGCATCAAGCTCATGGCCCCCCCCCCAGCGAGGACCCCAGCCTGCCCCACGGGAGACTTCCTTTGCTTCTACAAATGGTCCGAACTCAACAAGATGATCTTCTGTGGGCTCCGTTTAATTCAACACGAAAAAGAAACTCTTCTAAAAATCTGGGAGGCACATGTCAAAGTTTAGCTTCAAGAATCGCGATTGTCATGTATTCTCTCCTCAAACTACAGATGACACATGAATTAACCCCCCCCCCCCCCCCCCCCCATGTCCTATCGCACTCATGCGACTACATGGACCAGCACAGTGCTGCTCACATCACTAACGACCTTTCAGTGGCACCGCAGTGTCTCTAAAACGAACCCGGAGTGCAAAGGCAGACAGACACAGTGGAAATCAATGTCACTTGTCAATGCATTCCAAGGTCGCGTCACGGGAGCGAAGAGGATAAAGGATTTCTGTGGAAGCTGAAACTGTGACTCTAAGTCAGGCGTCTTCAGCTCAGCGGGACAACCAGTCGAGCCCCAACAGAAACTCTTTAACAAACAATGCAATCAGAACACTATCGAAATTAGAATTTTAAATGAATTATCTTCAGTCCCCCCCAAAAAAAACCTTCAGAGTTGAACTACATGAAATGTTTCTTGATTGATTTGAACTTTAAAAAATCACTCAAAGGTGGAAGCAAAACATCTCGTATCAATTAAATATACCTACTGTTCACGTGTTGATTTTGTGTGGATACATACATATATATATATACATATATACTCACACAAAATCAACACGTGTGTGAGTGAGAGAAAAGAGAGAGAGAGAGCGCGATTGTCCAGTCCATGGCCGTGAATTAGCCTGAGCATAATAGTCATATGTGGGGTTGAGTTGTCATTTTAAAACAAAAAAGCAACAAAGGTTTGTTTTATGGTTTAATAAAGCTTGTCCAGCAATAATCTCCATGTTAGAGAGGAAAAGAGGGCGTCGCCATGACCAGCGTGTGAAAGCCGTGATCGTTACCATCGTTCTTCTTTACGGTGAAATAAATACACATTGTGACCTCGTTTCACGTCTTCTTGCAGATACAAACATTTCCTGCAGGACTTGACGTCCAACATGAGTCCAAACAACCCAGAATTTCAGCAGATTTCAAGTGAGTGTCTTTCATCATCTCAGTCATCCGGATTATGGTGGATCTCTGTGTTCATTGAGTCCACATCCATCCACATGTGTTACATGAACCTTTATGTTTATGCTTTTGTTGCCGTACTATTTATACTTTTATGTGTTTTCTGCTGTTTTAGATGCACGTAGTTCCATATTAATAGAACTGTAGGCGTGTAAATGGGCATTTATCTGCCGCGTAGGAACGGAGTCGTCTAGTTTATTTATTATGGAAAATAGAGTTCCGGTTTTTGAACTGTGACTGTATTACGGAGGGAACTATGCTCAAGGACCAAGGTTCCGCTGTAAGTCATAGTAGAATATGTGACACTTTACCCAGTACTCTGATGAGAACTTGAAGTCAGTTGTTGCATTTCGTCCCAGGCTGCTTCCTAATGGCCTCACGTTGCCACATTCCTCTTCCAGCCTGTCTAGATTGTTGCTGTTTGTCAGCAACAGCAGCCCAACAACAACCGATGTGTGTGTGTGATGACTACTCGTATAAATATCGAGCTTGACGGCAGAACTCTTCTTATCCAGGCTGTTTGGACAAAGAGAGACGAGCAAAGCTGTGCAGTTTTAAAATGTAAGGCCGATCCTCCGACAGCAGGAAACGGACTAAACACCCTGTGAAGACTTTGATCGTTGCAGTCAGACTCCATCCGAGTGAAAGACGGCCCTCGGTTATCTTTATTTGAGCTCACTATAGCTCTCTGTACTTTTAGTTTCCATTTGTTATTGTTGCCTCTTGGCTAGTAGAAAAAAGACAGAGGGGAAGCTCGTCGTTAACTGGGAGCGGATCAAACGATGTTAAGCTGGAGCTTTATTAATAAAGAAAACCTTTAATAATATAATCAGCATCAACATGACTCCCAATAATGACTAATTTCGGTCGCCAAATAAGGAGCAAATACAACTGAAGCGTGAACGTACACAAGGAATTATTTATGTGCATCAATTAAAATCTCGTTGCTGCTGTGCTGCCTTTGCTTAGAAATCACAGCAGTCCCTCACGCTAAGATGAAGGTACGTATCGAAATGCGCGCCCGCCATCGCCGTCTCCTCCCGTTAAAGAAACGGCCGTGCGTGTGTGTGTGTGTGCGCATACGGTCGGTCTGGTTGTGCTGCAAAGGAAATTATTTTTAATAAATACGTTCCGGACAAATCACATTGGATGAGATGAAACAAACTGCTAGCTAGAATCACAGGAGGGTTTGTTGTTGTTGTTCTTTCCTCGTGTTCATCTGCCCTCCCTTTTTCCTCGCATTGAATCGAGGCTGGATTAGGGTTAGTGCAGAGCTTCAGGACTTTACTTCATCCTGCCTTAATCTGACACTGACTTTAAGACAGTTGTCGTCTCGTAAATGAATAAAATAAAGAGCTGTAAGGAGCCAGAGACGTCTTCAGAATGTCTAATGCAGCAGATGAATTATTAATGCCTTCGGCCGGAACTCGGCTCAAGAATGCTGTAATTAGATGTTGTTGTTTTTCTGAAGCGAGCAATGGAAAATATTCCAAACATGCGCAACAAAGGGAACAAAGTCTACGTGATGCCTTGTTTTGGTTTACGTTGTAATTGCTGTGAAGTTAAGCGAGCCAATTGGGCTGTGATTACGTTGCCCTGAGCCTCGGAGCCTTGGAATGAGACTCCATCTCTTTGTTGTTATTTTGGAAGCGTTCTTGATGTAGTATCAAATGTTTACAGCAATAATCATGGCTGACACGCAGTAATTGGATCCCTGTGTCAATGTTGATGATTTTCAGTAACAGAACAAAAATTCACCGAGGTCGGCAGGGTGGAGTTACAACAATGCAAAATCAAAATGCCACAACGAGAGAACACAAACGGGGCGGAGCTAGGACAGGCTGGCGCCACGGCTCCGAAGACCCCGTCGTCATTAAACGTAAAGTTTTCTGATTCAAATCAAACAATAAATGACTTTATAAGGCTAATGTTTGTTATATATTCATCTTTTGATCTGCCACAGTAATGTAATGAATTTAAATGAAACTACCTCAAGTTGAGGGCTTTTCCATGCAATTTTTCGGTGCGATTAAAAAAGAGATTAATTAAATTGATTAATTAGAGATCATAATTAATTAATCGCTCAATTTTTTTAATTGCTTGACAGCACTAGTTATAACATGTTTATAATAGTTACAGAGCAAAAACGGGTATTGTGTTTATTATATATATTTTTTGTTCCTACCTAACTAAGGCTAAATCAACTTTTGTTTTTATACTTTTTTGTTGAAGTAATATATTTTGTTATGTACCAATTTACACGAGTCATTTACAGATGTATTACTCAATAAAATAAAATAATGAACCAAACTGAAACCGAAACTGAAGGACGCTCTACCCAACGCTGTTTTTGACTGATGAATCCTCTCAGCTTAAAGTTTGTCAGGATTAACTTTTCTGAACTGACGACATTCAATGTTTCGGGGGTTTTAAATTAGCACGCTACCGTTTTTGACACAGCAGGAGGTGACTTTGGGAGTGTTGCGGTCTTGTAGTAAACATGCTGTGTTCATTTGGATTGCTGGATTGCATAAAATCGCATTCTGCAAGTTCAGCTGATTTGCATGAGGATGAGGCATTATGGGCTGCATTGGCTACTCTAGTGGAGACCAGCGTTCCTTCACGCCCACGCCGAGGCATCTGAACGCACACATTCACCTGTACTCGACACATCGAATGTACTCGACACATCGAATGTACTCGACACATCGAATGTACTCGACACATCGAATGTACTCGACACATCGAATGTACTCGACACATTGAATGTACTCGATATATCGAATTTACTCGATATATCGCGGGTTGTTCCACGATGTATGAGATGATCATATCGCGAGTATCGGGTACAAACCGCGCAGACGCAGGGAGAACACACAACCTCCGCACAGATCGGATTCCTACCGGGCACCTTCTTGCTGTGAGGTGGCGGCACTACCCACTGCGCCAGCGTCACGTGACGTCGTGGATGACACGCGCGGTAAACATGGTTTGTCGTTGTGCTTTCGCTGCAGGGGCGGTGGCCGCGATATGCGCGGTGTCCCGCCGCATCGGCAGCAACAGGCGGCGCCACGAGAATCACCTGCAGCTCTGCCGGGTGCAGAAACTGCTGAAGGGACGGAAGACAAAGGTGTTGGCTGCAGGTTAGAGCGTCGGATTACAGATTCCTTTCATCTACCCCCCCCTCCTGGCTGCATCTGTGTCATATTGGGGGGGCATTGAAGGAAAATAAATTTTGCTTGGAAACATGAATGAATGAACTTCGCTTTAAATGCATTACTTTAAATCAATAAGAACGATTTCCTACTGCAACTAAAGTCATGTGTGCTTTATTAAAAAAAAGACTTGCTGCTACCTACTGGCCAGACGATTCCATTCGGCCCTTCATCCCGTCACTCGGCGACTTCCTTCTCTACTTGCTGCAGGATCTGTGGCCCTTCTCTTCCTGCCCTCCCCCTCCTGTTGTTTGTCTGGCCTCCTTGTTGCTCTGCTCACCCTGCCAATCTCCCCCAGGACCAATTAGAGCCCAGCCTCCTCTCAGCAACCAGCAGATAAAAAGGAAGCCAAAGAAGAGCGTGTGTGTGTGTGTGTGTGTGTGTGTTTGCTGGACATGACTGAATGTCTGCGTGTGAAGGCGAGTGTGTGTTTGTTTGCTTAGATATGCAGGTTGTTTAATGTGTGTGTGTGTGTGTGTGTGTGTGTGTGTGTGCGCGGATGTGTCGGTGGGGGCTGGAAGCGAGTGCTGAATAGCAGCTCATCTCTCTCTAATGCCGATGTGGGAAGTTTCAAAAAGCTTCCGCTCATCCAAGTTCTCAGACCCTTGCAACTCCGCCAGCTGCCTTTCCAGCCAATAAAGCTCCGGTCCCAGCAGGCAGACTTCAGAGCGGCGGCAGCCCCCCCCCCCCGCCCCCCCTCTGCCTCACAACCCCACCCTGAACCGTTCTCCTTCTCCCACCAACATCGCCTCTAATGTAGGCTAAGAGAAAAGCTTCGTCTTTTGCAGATGAGAAGCGCCGGAGCCCCTCAGACATATTAAGTAGTTCTGTTGGGGGGGGGGGGGCAGGAAGTCGACCTTCTGCCTGCCTCTGCCTTCCATTTAAAACAGCGACATCTCCCATGCCCTTTTTGATTTCACCTTGAGTTTCTAATGTATATCCCTAAATGTTTACGACAGTTAATGTATTTAACTGTGATAGTATTTTAGTAGATAGTCGACTGCATTATTTAATTCAACAGGATTTGTGGTTTATAAAAGCTTAGAGATAAACATTTATTCAAGGACAGCTTCATCCTCACATAAAAATGCTAAGAGTACTTATATGAGTACTGTTTTTTGTTTTGTTTTGAAAAGTCTCTTTTTTTGAACATGGTTCAATTGAGTAATGTAGCTTAAAGTGCAGTACTGAGTATTGTCAAAAATAGAATTCTTGGGCGTTTTGCATTCACCCGAGTGAACTTGCTTCAGACGGGGGCTCTGACGGGTGTCCTTACGACTCTTCGATCGATCTGAACGCGCCTCATCATCTGACACACGAGCGGCTGCCAAACGTGTAGCTCCTCCCACTGAAGAAAGGACTCTATTCGTTGAGGAGGGAAGCTTTTAGCTGGACTCCCCCCCCCCCCCCCCCTCGCTGTCCTCTCCCGGCTCTTGCGAGCTATCCTCGTCTCTACCTGTGATCTGCTGGTGCAACAGATGCTCCGCTTCAGCCCAGGCTTCATTAGCTCCCTGTTGCAGTTTGACGCTCTGACAGTGTGTGAGCTAATGCTCCGTGCTCTGCATTCAGCTTTCTGAAGTTTACCCGAGGGTTATGTGCAGTCTGTCTGACCCTGCCGTCCGTCACACACGTTGAATCCTTAGTGCGGAAACTACGGAAAGCTTTGCAGGTTCTGGGGTTTTAATTCATTTAGCCAAAGTATTTTTTATTACAGTTATTTGTCGCCGCTTCACTTTCTGGTGCCAGTTATCTTTTGGCCCGTCCTTTTCTTTCGTTCTCGTGCAGAATACATCTGGATGTGACGCTGGTGAGAGTCCGTGCAGTTGTGGTTGTTTATGAAACGTCTTAACCGTTAGGCCGGGTGACGATATCCTGATCTCCCAGTTAAGCGCAGCTGAACGGCCGAATTGCGTTCAAAGACCCCGTCGCTAAACGATTTTGTTGTTAAACTAAACCCCGACAACTTTTTGCGTCGTAAAAACATGTTTATATCTGCATACGTGTAGGCCACTTATACTGTACAGGTGATACATATTGATAGCAGTATGTAGTACTCAGTAGTACTCAGCCGGTGCGTTCCGCTCATCGTAACGGCGATTCCTTGTCGTTAAACGCATACTTTTATATTCCGGTCAGTTGGTCGGAAGGTTAAAATCAACGGATTGTGGGTATTTATTGCATTCGCCTCTCCTTTGAACAGAACTTTATCGTATTGCTACAGCATCTGCGTTCTGCCTTTGTAAAGCAACGTCTTCTTCCTACTCACCTACCCCCTCCCGATCCGGCGAGATCAACTGCAGCAGGGGAGAGGTGCTCTTTGTCAAAGGAATCTAAGGGAATCTGAAAGTCCTGGATGTGGAGTGCTCGACACTTCCTTCTCTGTGAACCTGCTGCAGCCTCAAAGCACTGTGGATGGTCACATGTCAGCAGGGAGTCTGATGGAGAGCCCATCCCAAAAGAAACCTCCTCACGTAGAGCATATTCAATCCGTCTATCAGAGGGTCACATTTAGAATATCTAATCCACAGTTTGCATTAAGATATATGGTTGTCTATATTTTTGTTTGTTCACACTCAGATTAGCCTCTTACCTCCTGAACCCGGACCAGGATGCCATAACTCAAATATATTCCATTGGTTCATGTCTATACATTACCTTATTATGTAATAATTACCTAATTAATTGCATGAAAATGTTTCTTAGCGCAGTTTCTTATTCAAAGTTTCAGTGACATGGCTGCCTGCTTGTAGAATATATTATATTTATCTTCTTTTTTTTAAGATCACAACCATTGCGCCAATCTCAACGCAACACCTGAGAGAGTCATGGAGTGCCTCAACTGTTTTTCTCTTAGACCCATGGCATTTTAAAAGCAATTTGACCCCCGCCTGGCCCTGCCGCTTAATCTCGGTAGGCTAGCCTGTAGCTGAAAACGTCCGCTCTCAGACCCAGAGGCACATCTTTGGCTGCTCAGACTAGCTGCAAACACAGGCTCCTGGCTGGGGCAATTACAAAAACACACTGGACCCAGGCAGAATTCTCATCTTATCTATCAAAATGTCAGCCTCATGCTTATTAAACTAGCCTCATGCTACTGCCAATCACGTTGATAGAGACGAGACAATTCTGTAACAGCCACACCCAGAGGTTGTTGCCGCTCATTGAGTCCGTCTTAGATGTTTTGTTCTTACTCCATTAAAATGGTCTTTAAGAATATTTCAGTTCTGCAGTGAGAGCAGGTAGAGGAGAATCTAGAGAAGTGGAGGTCTGCTCTAGAAAAGATGCTGAGGTTCTCCTTGGGAGTGAGCAGGTTGGATAGGATTAGAAAGGAAACAGACTGAATCTCATCTCCTGTGTTTGCGTCCCTCACACCATTTTCTGTCCCAGTCCGGTTTCTGCTTTTGTTTTTCGATCTCGCTGTAAAAACTCACTATCTTTTAAACCCAATGTCCAATAAATAAATGTCCAGTAGACATTAATCTCTTTTGGCTCTGGATGTGAGACATGTCCCAAGTTGTTGTTGTTTGTGAAGCCATCAGCGCCCCCCACAGCCCATAAAAGCGTCTGAAAATAACAAAGGTTTCTGCTCTGTTCCCTTCGTCCGACAGGGAGGTGGTACGTCCGAGAAGGCTGGCTCAAGGTGGTTCCTTCGACAGGTGCGGCTGTTAAGCCCAAGATGTTCTTCCTGTTCTCTGACATGCTGCTGCAAGCCAAGCGCTGCAGCCCGGTGCATCCCACCAATGCGGATCAGCTTGCTGGCCAGCGGGCCTATCCCCTGCAGGACTGCACTGTGGAGAAGGTGTTTGGCCACACCAGGAGCAAGGGAGGCCTGCTCAGCGTGAGTTAACCAGCTCGACTCGTAACGGTTGCCTGAGTATCACCTGACAGAGGGGGGGGGGGGGGGGGGGGGGGGCAATGGTGGTAACTCCTAACCAGACTACTTGTCATGTTGGTATCTGGACTCTCTACTAGAACTGAAGATGCCTCTTGGAGGAGGTGAGACGTCTTCAGCGTCTTTTGTTTCTTCTCTTCCTGAGGCTCCGAGGTCGGCAGGTCTGCCAGGAGAAGGCTTTCTGCCATCAAAGGGGACACGTACCAGTATTAAGTTCAAACAGACACCACCCCCTTTGTAGAAGACCTGCTAAATTGTTGTGTAGCAGGTGGGCCAACATCTGCTCCCCGATTTGACTGAACACATGAACGAGTCCGGAGCAGACGCCATGTTTCATTTCCGTTCTTGACGCGTCTTTCTTACTCATGACGATGAAGGTTGTTGTAACATTCCAGTCTCATTTTCTCTGCTCATCGGAGGAGAACTCTGTTTCCCGTCACTTCTTCTCCCTGATGTTATTCAAAGCCTTGTTGAAGTCGTCCAAAAGTTGCATTTTGAGTACATCAGTCCTCAATCTGGTCCATTTTCCCAGGTGCTGTTTGACAAACTGTGTCTAAATCACGGTGATGCTGTCGGGAAGCGCTCGCATGAGTAACCGACGCGTGTGAGCAGTGAATCCTATTCTAACTTACGACGTAGAAGTCCCTCTGTCTTCGCCTTCCAGTGACATTTAAACTTTAATCTGATTAAATGATGTCAGCAAATGGACATTTATTATTTCACAGCTCTCAGACGACCGGGGCGCGTTCCCGAACGCCACTGAATTGTGTACTACGGTACTACTGAGTGTGTAGCGCATTTATGTACTACAGTACTACTGAGTGTGTAGCGCACCAGATCCATCCGTCTTACTTTGTTCCTGATGGGTAGATTAGTAGGAGCTGCGTTAACTTGTGACAGAATCTCTGGTCCTGGATCAGATTGGGCTGCAGATGCATCTCTTCCGGTCCTCCAGCGAATACGTCTTCCTCAAGCCTGTCGCCGCTCTCCAGCCGGCCACGTTATCTCACGGCAGAAATGGCATTTCATTAGCCCCCTTACCCCACCGAGGCCCAAATGCATACTCGATAGCATTACGCGTAATTTCTCATAAGGACACATTATTGATCCCGGGCCCCTTTCCTGAGCTCAAGGAAAAGGGCTGTCAGCACTCCAGGGCCCTCCTGATCCAAGGCAGAGAGGAATTAAAGCCAAATTAAATTTGACATCTGTAAATGCTATGGCAATCTATATGCAAAGTAAAAAAAATATATCTATTTTTATTTAACCCCCCCCTCTTCCTGGTCACACATGTTGGTCAGAAAAGAGCTGGCTGTAATTTGCAGCTCGTTTTTCTCTTTATCTTCTCTCCCTTCTTCCTCGTCATCCTCTCATTCTTATCTGTCTGCAAGTCCTCCTCCCGCTAATATCCCCTCCCTTACATTTTCCAACATCCCTGACAGATTCTCTTTGGTGCATAAAGTAATCGAGCTAAATTATGTGCTCTGCTGTTCTTACAAAGTCGTTTCTAGCTAAGAGGGTCACATTTCCTGACAAAACCTCAATTACTGCATCGCAATAGATGTGGAATCTGCTCGTGCATAAATCAACAGCCTGATATGGCATCGGGACACTGGTGGGGGGGGGGGGGGGGGGATTCTGTCTGGACTCTATAATAAGATAGTACCTTTGATACGTGTAAAATCCTAATCTACTGAATGTAAACTGAGAGACGGGCCCTTTCTGCAGTGTAGAAACATTGTTTGGTGAGTAATATGCTCCGTAGGGACAAGTAGGGACAGAACTACTTGGACAGCTAGTCTTCCTGGGGGGGGGGGGTCCACAGTAAAAAGACAGAATTCAAATACACAACATGTACAGAAATGTGATCGATTGTTACATATCAACGAACAACAAGCTGGAGGATTCGGCAGGTTCCTCCTGAGCAGAGAGGAGTTGTTTTTCCGTGGTCGGCCTGCCCTCTACTGGGTTTATCGTGTTCCTGCAGCTGTAGTAAAGCGTTGGCGACCGTTCGATGCTGAACGCGCCGGCGTACGGATATGAGCCTGAGGCACACGCCATGTTGTGGCCCTAGATAAATTGTGTAAAGCATCTTTTTAAGCCGCCGAGCCGTCATTGAAATATGGAGCAAAGACACAACCAGGTTTCTACAGTACCAAAGCCACAGACTTTAAAGCCACAACCTTTATTTCATATTTATATTTCTTAATAATGCCATTGAAGACGCTAAGTAGTTAAAAAGGTCTGGCTGAGGGAATGAAGTGTGCTGAAAACAGAAACCACTCTGCGTCCGCCCTGCGTCCGCCCTGCGTCCGCCATGCGTCCGCCCTGCGTCCGCCCTGCGTCCGCCCTGCGCCCGCCCTGCGTCCGCCCTGCGTCCGCCGTGCGCCCGCCCTGCGTCCGCCCTGCGACCGCCCTGCGTCCGCCGTGCGTCCGCCCTGCGACCGCCCTGCGTCCGCCCTGCGACCGCCCTGCGTCCGCCCTGCGTCCGCCCTGCGACCGCCCTGCGTCCGCCCTGCGTCCGCCCTGCGTCCGCCATGCGACCGCCCTGCGTCCGCCCTGCGACCGCCCTGCGTCCGCCCTGCGACCGCCCTGCGTCCGCCATGCGTCCGCTATGCGTCCATCCTAACTCGCCCGTCCTCTCTCAGTTGACCTTCCCCAGAGCCAAACTCCTGCTGATGTCCAGTAACCAGGAGGATCTCAATGACTGGTACCGGTGCCTGAGCTCTGCTGTGAAGTATGTACTTATTACACACACACACACACACACACACACACACTACACTGACATGCAGCACATGTATGACGGGCAGTAGCTCACCATGTAGAGCAGTTTCGTCTCGGACTATTTTCAGCCGTGGATTAGTCCACGTTTGTCCTCTAGAGAAGCTGAATGGAATGTTGGAACGAGTCAAACATACCAAATGAGGCAGATGCTGGTCCACCCGGAAGACAAACACCCTGAGACAGATGCTGGTCCACCCGGAAGACAAAACACCCTGAGACAGATGCTGGTCCACCCTAAAGACAAAACACCCTGAGACAGATGCTGGTCCACCCTAAAGACGCAAACAGAGCAATGTAGTGTCTGCTGTCCAGTGAAGAATGCAGCGACTTGGACATTGGGGAGACCAAACAACCGCTCTACAAGCGTGTGTCTCAACGCAGGAGAGACAACTCCTCAGGACAAGACTCAGCAGTCCACCTGCACCTGAAAGACACAGGACACTCCTTTGAGGACAGTAATGTCCAGGAAGACAGGTTGTTTGAGAGAGGAGTTAAAGAAGATCTTTTTTGTCCAACTGGAGAAACCGTTCCTGAACAGAGGAGGACGATGAAGACATCATCTCTCAGTCTTCGACCAACCTTGAACAAGTCCAGTTGGTTCATTTTTTGGGCTCGTCTTGATTTACCTCGACCTGGATGAGAACCTCCGCAGACGTGGGTGAACCTTCCTGCGTGTATTTTAGCACCGCAGAGAGTGCCGTCAGTTTGTTATTGGAGAACCACCTTATTTTCAAAAGAAAGTGGCACGATCGCATATCACCATGCGTTTCCTCTACTAATACGTGAAGACACAGAAATAATGTGAACCTTCCACACTGTAAAACACACAGAAATACATCCACGATGCGAGCCTGAGACTGCAAAGCAGGTCAGAATGCTGCTGACGAGAAGATAAGCAAGTTAAACTGTCTTTAGCCTTCAGCGCGTCCCTGCAGGCCGGGCCTCAGCCCGCCTCCCACACCACGAGTGCCACGACGCATTGATCTGCACACTAATTAAGTCCCTTGGCGATAGTTGTGTGTGTGTGTGTGCGTTGAAGAAACTGAACGGCAATGGAATAAAAGACCTCTGTAGTCGCAGGGTGAAGCAGGTATCGATCAGTACGAGTGTGTTGGAACAACAGTCTGAATCTGATATGACCTGCTTCGACGGTAGAAAACAAAACCAAAAAAAGATTTCTGCTAATCACAGAGAGAAACATCTGATAGATCCAGATCTGTTTGGTCGATCGATAATTTAACTCGGTCTAGAAACACACAGCCCTCAGCCATGCGCTCTACCCCGGTGGTGCGAGCCACAGCTGACCCGACCCCTGGTCCTGTCGGCCTGTCCCTCTCCTGGGTTCTCCACCACGGCTAATTACCCTCCCCGGAGTCCGGAGCCATCAGCCTGCAGCCTCGGCCCCCCCCTCCTGCTAGGTGGTACGTACGAGCGCGCAGCAGGGCTGACCCGGGCCCCTCACTGGGGAGCACAGTTTCAGAGACCTGGGTGATCACCGCAAAGAGGATGTCAAAGAGGTGCAGCTACTCTGTGTGTCAAAGATATACTGAAACCACACGCTAAAAACGGCACCAGTCCAAGGATCTGTAGTTTCTGTTGGGTGTATCGATACAGTGGAGGTTGCTGCTGCTTCCTACAGCAACGTTCTCCGTTGTACGTTGCTCTAAGCATCCTGCAGGTTCCTTAGTGCCGGTTGCTGCTGCTTTTACAGCAACGTTGTACGTTGCTCTACGCATCCTGCAGGTTCCTTAGTGCCGGTTGCTGCTGCTTCCTACAGCAACGTTCTCCGTTGTACGTTGCTCTACGCGTCCTGCGGGTTCCTACAGCAACGTTCTCTGTTGTACGTTGCTCTACGCGTCCTGCTGCTTCCTACAGCAACGTTCTCCGCTGTACGTTGCTCTACGCGTCCTGCGGGTTCCTACAGCAACGTTCTCCGTTGTACGTTGCTCTACGCGTCCTGCTGCTTCCTACAGCAACGTTCTCCGCTGTACGTTGCTCTACGCGTCCTGCAGGTTCCTTAGTGCCGGTTGCTGCTGCTTTTACAGCAACGTTCTCCGTTGTACGTTGCTCTACGCGTCCTGCAGGTCATGGTTCCGCCTGCTGCTTGTAACCGCGGCTCATTGCTGTCGTTGTCTTTGTGTGGCTTCACTGTTTCTTTTTCTTTAATTAAAATTGTTTGTGTTAATTTAGATTTGTCTTTGTGCTGTTATTATTATTATTATTATTACTGTTCTGTTTTTGGCACCAGCTCACTTCTTCGTTCCCCTGTTTATCAGTTGTTTGGTTGTAGACCGCCATCTGCTGGTGCACTGCTATTATCACACCTTTAAACTAAAGGAACAATATAAGTCTTTGTTCCAGCTACTTGTCTTCATCCCACACAATTAAACAGGTTAATATTTTTATTTACACTATTGAGATGCTGTGCACTATCAGTGATGTTAAATTGCACTTTAATTGTACTCCAAGCAGCCAATCACAGCTCGTTCACCAGAGGTAGGCTGACTAGCCTTTATTGCTTTTTCCTGTGTTAACTGGTTTCTCTTCATTGCTGTCTTGTTTCTTTCACAATGAGAGGACTACGCTGGAGAGATCGTTGAGCAAAGTCACACATGCTCCGGTTACATGGTCATCATAGGCATGTATCAATACTTTACAGATGGTTAGGTAGAAGATCGACAGTAATTACACAACTTCCTGTTTCCTGTGACGGGGGGAAAACGAATTTAGAGATTTCATCTCCAAGAATCACTTTTTTAAACCGCTTTTATACTAAGGGTATAAAAACGCTGACCCAACACTTTGGGGTTAAAATGG
>NC_090918.1:2804984-2859475 GCF_040956055.1 Brachionichthys hirsutus | reverse complement strand
TCAAGAATCAGGTAAAAAAAAAAAAAACTCCGTGTCACTTTGAATTTTCACGGTTGGTGTGTAAAGATACCGAGAACAATCTAGAACCTTCTGGTGACGAAACCAAACAAAGGACCGAAACCACCAGGACAATAAGGGTGCTCGGTAGTCGTTACCATTCGTAAGGGAGCCATCGAACGGGTGAAATGATCCTCAGCTGCAGCTTTCTAAATAAATAAAATCACTCTAACAATCATTCAGATTCAGACCGGACCTCCAAACAGGGTCACAACAACAAATGTGTCCAAAAGTAGACGAGAATACTTCACCCTCCCTGCACTGCGGAGTACCCTACACCGATACTCGCGGTACTCGCCACATTCTCAGGCATCACATCCGGGGCTGAGAAGCCCGGCCAGCTGAACCAAGAGCCAGCTTTAGAAACCAACTAGCCAGCGACTGGGCCCCGTTTGTTTGAGGCCGCGGCAGATTCTGCGTGTATAAAATGTGTCTTCTACCTGCACCGGTCTCCAAACACGCAGTTCCCCTTCTGGAAGAACTTGCAGGTCATGGCTGCTGGTTTGCTGCTGGTCAGATCATGGGAATAGCGACAGTTGTCTCCTTCTTTACAAAGACCATGCATGAAATACCTGCAACACAACAAGAGAACAAAGATTCTTCATACTCAGGTTTTATTTCCCATAAAAAATATTTTTCCGTTTTCCCAATCTGGGAATCAAATCAAGCTCCGTCGGCATGAAAGGCCGATCAACCCCCGGACATCTCGTTCACGCTGGTAACACAATTAAGCGAATCACAGCACGATCGTACAAATAATTCCGCTTATATCAGCGTCCAGGCTACGCAGTGGAGCTGACGTCACCAACAAACCCCCGGTTTGCCCGTTTTCAGGTCCGTCGAGGCTTTCAGTCACGGTAAATCACGAAGGATCCACCGAACGAGTCCAGCTAGCTTTAGCTATCGTTAGCTAACGTTACCTACCGGCAGGTCAGCTGCTTCCCGTGCCTGTTAGTTTAGCGTCGGCATCGATACCGACCAAGCTAGCGTCCTCGGTGAACATGTAGCTGGTAAACGGGCTAACGAACCTAGCACTGAGCGAACACAACAGCGCTCCGGCTACCTTTAGCTCCGCTAGCCAGTAGCTTAGCTTAGCTTAGCTTAGCCGAGCCTCTGTGGGCGCTGTTGCCATTCGACCCGTCAGCGAATATATCGGCGCCATTCTGATGTCAAACAACAATCCATATCGTGATCTTGGTTTTTATTTTTTAGCTGTCGATAAATCTCGCCTTACCTGCAGGTAACGCTTTTTGTCCAACCTCCCGTTACTGGTGAAGACACAGTAGACGCTACAGCCGCCTCCGCCATTGCTGTTTATGTTGAGAAGCTAAGCCCGGATGTTCCGGAGAGCTCGGCTCGGCTCGGCTCGGCTTCTTCCGCCTATGTACGGGTCCTTCGGAGGATCAAATTATTCACAGTTTCAGCCCAGTCGTTCTTTCAAAGAAATAAAAACGAGTATCCCTCAAATTGATGGCATGGGATTAAGTATTGATGAATTGGTGATTGGGTAAATCACCAGGCCAAACCTAACAAAGACAAATCTATTATAGACAATTTATTAAATTGATTGGCTAATAGACTCAAAAGTAACACAATCATAGCGGAAACTCAATCAGGCTTCATTTCAAAAAAGGTTGATCCATAATAATATCTATTTATATTAGATTGATACTATTACCTCTACTACTTAAATACTACTATTATATTATATGTATGGAGGACCAAAACTGCCACAATAAATAGAAATAAATATAAATGGGGAAAATATATATATATACATAAATAACAAACTGTCAATATAAATACAAAAATATAAAATAAGATTTAAAAATATATGTGGAAATAAATACGAAAATGAATATATAAATATAATTTAATATCAATAAATAAATACATAAATAAAAGCGCTCGGCTCATACGTATTTGTTCATGCTGCAGATAAGCAATGCAGCAAATAAAGTTATTCAAATGAGGGGGGCGGTCTTAAGAGTGTCTTGGGTTGAACTGTTCTCCTATTGATTGATCGAGATGTGGGTTCAGAAGGGGGGGGGGGGGTAAAGTTACCACACGACTCCTCAGTGATGTTAAGGCTCGATAAAGAGTTTAATGCTGATGGGATTACTTCTTTGAGTTTAGCAATAGCACCATCAGACAGCGCCACCTTATCGTGGTGGAGGGGTTTGAGTCCCAATGACCCTAGGAGCTCAGTGGTCGGGGGCTTGATGCCCCCGTTAGGGTCACCCATGATAAACAGGTCCGAGAGCTCACACACCGCTTATGATAAGTGCAATAATTGGTCCTGGGCTTCCCTCGCCCGGCTGCGGGTCACTGGGCCCCCCCTCCTGGAGCCAGGCCTGGGGGGGGGGGGGGGGGGGTGCGGCACGATGGTGAGCGCCTGGTGGCCGGGCCTTCACCCCTGGGGCCTCCTTCCCATGGGCTCACCACCCACAGGAGGGACCAAAGGGGTCGGGTGCTTTGTGAGTTGGGGGGACCACGGCGGTCCGACCCTCGGCTCCAGAAGCTCGGGGGGGGGGGGGGGGGTACGTGGAACGTCACCTCTCTGCGAGGTTGAGAAGTTCCGACTGGATGGAGCGAACCGATCCTCGGCTGCAGCCGGACACTGACGCGTTCATAAATAAATAAAAGCACCCGAACAATCATTCAGATTCAACTCTGAATAAATGTAAAGAACAATCTGGAACAATCTAGAACGTTTGATCGACGTGTAGATGTGGATCCAGATCGGAGGGGAGTGAGCTGCTCGGCGGAGGTCTGCGTTCTCTGTGTCTTCTCTCAGGCTCGCTCCCGCCCCCCCCGCGCGGGTGCACGGAGGCTCGCCGGCGCGCGCTTGGCGCAGCGCCGCGCCGCGCACCCTCGGCCCTGTTTTGTAGTAACCGAACGGACGCTGCTCTCGGGCAGACATGGCGGCGGACCCGGAGCCAGACTGGCTGTCGTGCCTCCCCCCCTCATGGACGTGCGGCGTGACGCGCGACGGGCGCATTTTCTTCATTAAGTACGTGTCACGCGGACGCGCGTTCGTCCTCCTCTGTTTGTCTCCGTTCGGATTCTCCGTTCACCATTTCCCGTTCTTGTTTCCGCCACAGCGAGGAGGCGCAGAGCACGATCTGGGTGCATCCCGTCAGCGGGGACGCTGTCTCCACGGGCCACCGGAGAACCGCAGGTGAGGGACCGCAGCACGACTTTACGCGCGTGGACGCGGCGGCGCGCGAGGGAAGGGCGTCCGCGTCAGGGAGGACGAGGCTCTCGGGGAGACCCGTGGAAGTGAAAACCGTCTGGCGGTGCGTCCGCCCCCCCCCCCACGCCCACGCCCGCCTCCCCGCTCCCTTCACCCCACCTGGACTTGAATTTCAAAGTTCTGTCACGTAGAATCGATGACGCGGATTCCCTGCACGAACATTTGATTTGATAAACGTGTCAGTGCAGAAATGCATTTAATCTTTACACACACGCACACACACACACACACACACACAGCTGTATGTATGCACCAATGTGCGACTGTTCCACCACAGAGAGGAGGGTGATGGGTGGGAAGGGTCGTTTTCTGCAGAGGGGGGGGGCAGCTCGAGTGTCCAAACAGAACGCATGAGTAATGTTTAAATATCTGCTCAGTGTTATAAACAGGCTGTGGAATCTCACCAATGGGCGTGTTTGTGGTTCTAATGCTGCATTGCTGTGCATGTGTGTATGTGTGCAGGTGTGTATGTGTGTAGGTGTGCAGGTGTGTATGTGTGTAGGTGTGTATGTGTATGTGTGCAGGTGTTCATGTGTGTAGGTGTGCATGTGTTCATGTGTGCAGGTGTGCAGGTGTTTATGTGTGCAGGTGTGCAGATGTGCAGGTGTAACCAGTGTCGTACCTCTTCTGCATGTCCTGATTGTATTCCTCTCTGTTCTCTCCCGTCTTTCCAGATTTACCAATGGGATGGGAGGAAGGCTACACCTTTGAGGGAGCTCGCTGCTTCATCAAGTGAGTTAACATGAACGGACTGAAATGGGATTTGATGGGGGGGGGGGGGGTCAGGCAGCTCAGAGGTGAAGTTCCCCTGCCTTTCTGCTCTGCTGGAGGGACGGTCCAGACACCTGTTTAACCTGTGTGATAGACGCAGCATCCTGACTCTCCACCTGTTTAACCTGTGTGATAGATGCAGCATCCTGACTCTCCACCTGTTTAACCTGTGTGATAGACGCAGCATCCTGACTCTCCACATGTTTAACCTGTGTGATAGATGCAGCATCCTGACTCTCCACATGTTTAACCTGTGTGATAGATGCAGCATCCTGACTCTCCACATGTTTAACCTGTGTGATAGACGCAGCATCCTGACTCTCCACCTGTTTAACCTGTGTGATAGACGCAGCATCCTGACTCTCCACCTGTTTAACCTGTGTGATAGACGCAGCATCCTGACTCTCCACATGTTTAACCTGTGTGATAGATGCAGCATCCTGACTCTCCACCTGTTTAACCTGTGTGATAGATGCAGCATCCTGACTCTCCACCTGTTTAACCTGTGTGATAGATGCAGCATCCTGACTCTCCACCTGTTTAACCTGTGTGATAGATGCAGCATCCTGACTCTCCACCTGTTTAACCTGTGTGATAGACGCAGCATCCTGACTCTCCACATGTTTAACCTGTGTGATAGATGCAGCATCCTGACTCTCCACCTGTTTAACCTGTGTGATAGATGCAGCATCCTGACTCTCCACCTGTTTAACCTGTGTGATAGATGCAGCATCCTGACTCTCCACCTGTTTAACCTGTGTGATAGATGCAGCATCCTGACTCTCCACCTGTTTAACCTGTGTGATAGACGCAGCATCCTGACTCTCCACATGTTTAACCTGTGTGATAGATGCAGCATCCTGACTCTCCACCTGTTTAACCTGTGTGATAGATGCAGCATCCTGACTCTCCACCTGTTTAACCTGTGTGATAGATGCAGCATCCTGACTCTCCACCTGTTTAACCTGTGTGATAGATGCAGCATCCTGACTCTTCTGTCACTGTTCAGCTCTTTCTCCTCAAATGCACACACACACACACACACACACACACACCACACACACACTCCGTTGGAGACATTCCTTCTGTGGGAAGCAAGTTAGACAAACAAGAGTGACTCAGACGCTTCTTTTTGCAGTGAACAGGCTTGACCTGTTGCTGTTTTGCTTTGTGTGCATCTTTTGTGTGTGTGTGTGTGTGTGTGTGTGTGTGCACGCGCGCAGGGTTATAGATGTATGCAGCTCTTGGTGAACATTTGCATACATGTATATTTTGTGGACCTGCTTGACAACAAAAAATGCCCCGTAGCCTCCCACACCTAAGAATGGTGAACGCGCGCACACACACACACACACACACACACTCTTTCTGTCTTTGGCAGTTTAATTTGTGCTGACTCTGACACAGCGAGTTAATATGGATATTATAAATACAGTCCAAAACACTGCATGCATGGACAGTACGGGACACGGGGTCTGAGGACACAGCAGCAGTGACGGGACGGGACACGAGGTCTGAGGACACAGTAGCAGTGACGGGACGGGACACGAGGTCTTTGCTGAGCTGAAAGAGCAGCATTGACTGTGAACAATGAGACAGTCTTCGTCCCTGAGTCGGTTTTCTGTTGGGCTGGTATTGGACCCCTCGTCTCCGTCCTCCTGCTGCATTCATGGTCTCTGAATGTCGGGTGACCTGCAGCCACACCGACCAATCTTCGGACGGCAAGAATGAATTCCGTCCTCTGTCCCTCGGGTTGACCCGGACTGGACCGACCCAAAGGAGACAAAGGCCCCCTCAGTGTGTGATCAGGAGGGCTGTAACGGATCACGATGTCCACGCGACCCGGTCCAGCCCGAGTGATTCCGCTGGCGTTCAGCAGTTTCAGTTCCTCTGGAGTGTTTGTTCTTCTAGCAGCATATTTAACTCCTCTGAAGAATGGCACACCGGGGGGGGGGGGGGGGGGGGGGGGCAGCCGCTGCTGCCTCCACAGGTGTCCCACAGGGAGAAGATGGCCGTCGTATGTAAACCGGCCGCTGGGGGGGCGGCATGAGGATGAAGATGAAGATGAAGATGCTGTCTGCCTGTGTGACCTTGGGATGTGGGTCAGGGGTCAGTTCTTAAATCAACAGGTGCTCTGACTGAAACCTTTTAGGAGCAGCAGTCGGGTCGGCGTGACACTGATGAGCAGGTAGCGTGTAAATGATCAATGATTCTGGTCAATGGTTCTAGTCCTGCTTGTTTCACGTTTAGGTTCTGATCAATGGTTCTGATCAATGGTTCTAGTCCTGCTTGTTTCATGTTAAGGTTCAGATCAATGGTTCTAGTCCTGCTTGTTTCATGTTAAGGTTCTGATCAATGGTTCTGATCAATGGTTCTAGTCCTGCTTGTTTCACATTTAGGTTCTGATCAATGATTCTGATCAATGGTTCTAGTCCTGCTTGTTTCAAGTTTAGGTTCTGATCAATGATTTTGATCAATGGTTCTAGTCCTGCTTGTTTCACGTTTTAGGTTCTGATCAATGATTCTGATTAATGGTTCTAGTCCTGCTTGTTTCACATTTAGACAAGACAGCAGCACTGCCCCCAAGAGGCTGTAGGTCCTCATCACAGGCTAGGCCAGGTCTGATCCACCCTCTGGACCTGTGCAAGACTGTCCTCTTGTCTTCTCCCCTGTGAGGAGGCGACGCGTGGAGGCAGCACAGGAGGAACGTTCCCTCGTCCCCGATTAGTCGTCTGAAGCTCGGACTCGTTTCAGACGGAGCTGGAAACGAGTCCGAGCAGGAATTGTTGCTTTCAGGATGACATGAAGGGACTTGCAAACCGCTGGTGCGAAACAGTCAAATATATTTCTACTCACCAATCTTGTAACCTGTGTGTTTGTGTGTGTGTGTGTGTGTGTGTGTGTGTGTATAGCTCTGGACATTCTGGTTTAGATTATTACCCATAAGCCCTCGTGTGTGTGTGAATGAGTGTCATTCTGAGATGCAGCAGTGTTGGATGTCTTGGATCTTAAATATCATTTAAATTTGTTTTATTTTTATTTCCACGGATGTCTCGTTGCTTCTTTTCCAATGATTAAATGAAATGTCTGAATCCTGGACAAAGGCTTAGGGTAATCTATATTTCATTCTATACTGGTAAATGCTCTCGTTCTTTCTTCTCCTTCCAGTCACAATGAACAAAAGGTCACCTGTAAGCACCCGGTGTCAAGCATCCCCTCCCAAGACAACTGCATCTTTGTTGTAAATGAGCAGTAAGTATTTAGCTTTTATAAGTAATACTACGACTTGGTCAGGAGAATAGAAATATTCATTCATTAAACCATATTTGCAGTGGGACAAATAAAATGTGACAATCTGTCCATTTATTTTTCTTTCTCTAACTTGTCTGCATTTGTGCTCTAAGATGACAACATGTTAATGGTTGTTAATGTGACCGTCTCCTGCCCTCTCCTCTCGGCAGCCTAGCCTATCATTTACGTTAGCCTATTTTATTACGTTTTATTAATACACACTTGACTGTTTATTCACGCTATTGTTCTGTGTCAAACGTCTTTTCATTGTTCTGTACCTGCACTGTTAACTTTGAGTAATTGGCTCCTCCCAGAGCATGAAAGAACCCCCCCCCCCCCCCCCCCCAACTTTAATCACACCTTGGATCTGGTTCTCACGTATGATATTGATCAATTAATTGTACTTCCACTGAACCCTTTTGTATCAGACCACAGATTCATCACTTTTAAATTTGTATTATTGGACTACGCTCCATCAAACAGAACTGCCTTGACTAGATGTCTGTCTGGTGGTGCTATTGCTAAATTCAAAGAAGTAATCCCATCAGCATTAAACTCTTTATCGAGCCTTAACATCACTCAGGAGTCGTGTGATAACTTTAGCCCCTCCCACATATATCATCTTGTAGGTGGTGCTGGGGACTTGACTAGTTCAAGTGTAGTTTTTATGTCATTGAGACATTTGAACGTGTAATTGAGCACAACGCCTTCCTTTTCCTTGACTTTCTGCCTGATCTTGTTCTTTCGTTGGGATGTGACTCCTTTGCGTGTCTCTCTTTTCTCGCTCGATTGTAGGCCGGCTCCTCAGGTTCCCTCGGCACGGAGAAACAGCTGCGACAAAAAGGAGCGTCCTACGAGCACCATGAGTGAGGTGTCAAGTTCGACAGGTGGCGCCGAGTACAGCACCTTCCCTGGCAGCCCGGCCCCTCCTCTCACCACTGCCCCCACCTCAACGTCATCTACCAGGGTCAGACATTCCTGAACTCTTTAATGCGACTGCAGCAGGCGGTTGAATCGGCATAAAGCTGGTGTTCCCATCTATTATTAGTGGGTAGGGTAGAGTAGAGTAGACTAGACTAGAATAGAGTAGACTAGAGTAGACTAGCGTAGACTAGAGTAGACTAGCGTAGACTAGAGTAGACTAGCGTAGACTAGAGTAGACTAGACTAGAGTAGACTAGCGTAGACTAGACTAGCGTAGACTAGACTAGCGTAGACTAGACTAGCGTAGACTAGACTAGCGTAGACTAGACTAGCGTAGACTAGAGTAGACTAGCGTAGACTAGACTAGAGTAGAGTAGACTAGCATAGACTAGACTAGACTAGAGTAGACTAGAGTAGACTAGAGTAGACTAGAGTAGACTAGAGTAGACTAGAGTAGACTAGAGTAGACTAGAGTAGAGTAGACTAGACTAGACTAGAGTAGGTCTTTATTGCCATTACAACAAGGGCAACAAATTGCAAAGCCCCCGATCAGTGCAAACTTCAAGAAGAATGAGATGCAAGGAAAACCAATACACACAATACTATAGGTGATCGCCCCCACCCCTTTGCTAACATGAGGTAGATTACCATAAGCAGGGGTATTGCTGTAGGGTATAAATGAGTGGAGTAGGCTGGGGCTTGCCCAGCTGAATAATACTACAGAATATTACGATACAGCTGGTCCTCACTTAACGTACTCATTTCACAGGGGCTCGGAGTCGTCGTGATGGGCTGTTATAAATGTAAAAGTATGCGCTTAGCGACAAGGACTTGCGGTTGCGACGAGCAGAATGACTGGCTGTGGACTACAGCTTCGCATTCAAGACCATCGTCCTCAGCAAAACAACTCGAAAGCTCCTCAGCCTTGGACTGACACCCTCCCTCTGGCACTGGATCCAGGACGTCCTTAAAGACAGACTCCAGGAAGTTAGAGTTTGTTTGTTTTATATATTTGCCTATGTATGGGCCGTATGCATGGGCAAATATATCAAACAAATTCTGAGCACACAAAATGTCTGCCAAGTCAGTGGTCAGCGGGGGTTTAGTTCAGTGACGGGGTCTTTGGAACGTCACGCCGTCGTTCAGAGAGGACTGGCTGTCCCGCTAGTTGGGACCGTCGGTTTATATCAATCCGTCTCAGAGGCTGAAGACAAATTGTGGAATTGTTAGTCTTTGCGTCTTTTGGTGGATTCAACACTTGAGCAGACGACTCATTTAGACGAAATCCGGTGTTGTGAAGAGAAGTGCAAAAACACAATGTCCAAGCAGGGCCGGTCTCCGAGGAGACAGAACTCAAATGTCTTGCTGCGAGTTTTATTTTCTAAAGTAATTTGTATACTTTGAGTATGTATTTACATTTACTACCATTTATTTTTTGAAACAGCTTTCTAGGTCTTCCAAAAAAATTCACAACTTTGGGAAGAGGTCCAACTCCATCAAGAGGAGCGTCGGTGCAGCGGTGGTGAAGAGCAGCTGGCTGTACAAACAGGTACCGGAGGCGGGGCTTACTGTGTGTGTGAGTGCTTGTTTGTCTGTGCGGCCCCGCGATGCGCTGGGATAGGCTCTACAAACTCTACAAACTTCCGTGACAGGAAAAGCGGAAGAAAATGGATGTTTCGTGTTCCTCTTGTTCCTGAATTAAAATGAGCCGTTCAGGCAAAGATTTCCTGATGACTGCAGACAGTTCGCCTCACTTAGCATACATCTGATCGAAATGTGATATGTTCTATTTGGTTTGTTAAATTCACACTGGTTTAATGCAACACAATGTTAACTAAAGAGTAAAAACGGCTTTGACTCCACCGAGTCCTTGTAAAAGACGATATTTGACCGTTGCAGGACAGCACAGGCATGAAGCTGTGGAAGAAGAGGTGGTTTGTGCTTTCTGACATGTGTCTCTACTACTACCGCGGTAAGGACGCACACACACACACACACACACACACAGCTGTGGAGTTTGTCTCAAACATGCACTTGTTTTAAAACTTAAAAACAACAAGAAGTCAAATCCAATTTTACGCAGTTCTTGTGGTACTACGCAAGTCTCCAGACGTCTGACAGCCAAAGTAGCATTTTAAAACATTGTATTGCACTTTTTGAAGCTGAATGATTGAGCAGAGGTCAACAAGAGGTCACGTGCACACATCAGTGTTATAGATCTCTGTAACCTGATCAACAAGTCCTGTGGAATGCAACTTCGAAGTAACACTAAGGTAGTAAGTCTAGTAAACACTGAAGTATGCGGAGAGCACAAGTTCTTCTTGGCAGCACGAGTTCCAGTACGTTAAGAGCTGGTGCACCGTCCGTAGGGTTAGGGGCTTCTCTTAGGGGTTAGACGGAGCGTTCTGATTGGATAGGATTTGGCGAACTATGGCGCCGATTGCTTTGACATGCTTATGAACATGTTTAACAACGCAGGTTTTTTCTGAAACGAAAGATATATGGTTTTTAAAACCCCGGCTACTTGTGTACATGACATCAGACACTCCAGCACTTCATCTCCTCTGGTTCCTTCACCAACATGCCCATTGAGGTCTGCTCCAATCACGACTCTCACTGCTCGAGATGCTCTGAACCTCTTCATCTAAGTCACTCCGGAACTTCTCCTCTAACTCACATCCTACCTGTGGAGCGTAAGAACTTCTCCTTCTCCTCTAACTCACATCCTACCTGTGGAGCGTAAGAGCTTCTCCTTCTCCTCTAACTCACCTCCTACCTGTGGAGCGTAAGAACTTCTCCTTCTCCTCTAACTCACATCCTACCTGTGGAGCGTAAGAACTTCTCCTTCTCCTCTAACTCACCTCCTACCTGTGGAGCGTAAGAACTTCTCCTCTGACTCACCTCCTACCTGTGGAGCGTACCCACTAACAATATTCAACATGACACCCTCAATCTCCAGCTTCAAACTCATCAGTCTATCCGACACTCGATTCTCCTCTAGAACACTCTGCACCAACTCTCCCTTCAAGATGACCCCTCCTCCATCCCTATTTCCATCTCCTCCTTTATAAAACAACTTGAGTCCTGCTCCTCAGCTTCTAGCCTTGCTTCCTTTCCCCCTGGTCTCCTGGACACACAACGCATAAACCTTTCTCCTCCTCATCACGTCCACCAGCTCTCTAGCTTTTCCCCTGATCGTCCCAACATTCAAAGTCCCTCCTCTCAATCCTGAACACTTCCATTCCCTCTTCTCTCGCTGCTGATGCACTCGTCTTCCTCCTCTTCTTCGTCTCTGCCTTTGACCCACAGTAATCCAGCTTCCAGCAGCGTCCCGTGGGTTAACAGCGCTGCTGGCAGTCGTTGTTAACCCGGGCCTCGACCGACTTTCTTATTTACGCTGATTTTCATGTTTCATTTTGGCACATCTTTACGCCGGATGTCATTCCTGACGCAACTCTCTGCATTTATCCGGGCTTGGGACCGGCTCAAGGGAGAAACTGGCAATGCTACGTTAGCTCTTGCTAACCGCGCTACCCGTGCTACCATGAGGCTGCATTCACTTAAATACATTGGCTTAAATGGGACTATTTTTCTTGTCTGTTTTTTAATGCAGATGATAAAGAGGAAAGCATCTTGGGGAGTATCCTGCTACCAAGTTTTCACATCTCCATGCTGTCGGTGGATGACCACATTGGCAGGAAGTATGCCTTTAAGGTAAAAAAACAGAACCGCATTCATTCATGGTTTTTACGGGTTTTGTTTCAAATTAATTATTTGTAAGTACATTAACACTCAAACTGTGACTGGCTATCCATGTTCAATGAACTGGGCCCATTGTCACTCACATACAAATTGTATTTTTGGTCTCCAACAAAACGGAAAGGCCATTTGTTTCCTGATAGAGGAACATCTTAGTCTGACATGTTCAGACAATATCTCCCTAAGAGTTTGACCGAGTTACATCTTATCACTAGCAGATAATGTTAAGAACTCTTTGAGCTCTGCATTCAGTTTGTAAGTATTTGGGTACACTTATAAAAGACTGTGGATACGGTAGCATTCGCCGTGTAGCCACACTCCCAGGCGGCGCTGCGATGCCTTGGCTGGTCCGGTTTGAGAAGAGCATTGTTGTTGGTGCTGTTGTGCAAATGTTCTAACACTTAACCCCACCCCCACACCGTCAGGCTACTCATCCCAACATGCGGACGTACGTTTTCTGCACCGACACAGAGAAAGAGATGGAGTCATGGATGAAGGTCATGACGGATGCTGCCCTTGTCCACACTGAGGTCAGGAGGTTGGTACTCGCCACACACGCAGATGGGACGGTTGTACAATGAAAGACTACCCAGAGCTTGGTGTTTCCTTCGTGCCACCACTAAAGTCCCCAAAGGAACACCTAAATACGTTGTTTAATGCTCACTTTCTGCTCAGCATTAAACCAACAGCCTGTTGAACCCAATGCAGGGCTGCAATCAGAAACCTCTTGAGAGTTGAAGGCCACAAAGCCTAACACTTACAATATATTGAGTTGTTGTTGTTGTGTAAAGGTTCTTTCTGTCTATCCAGACTAGACGAGTTGAAAGTGGAGCAGCAGCTGGCTCAGGAGATGAACCATCGAGTCCTAAACCAGCCTGAGATCCGGAAAAATGAACATAACCGCGAGCTTGTGCGACAGCATTCCTCATCTCGAGCTGAAGACAAGCTACACAAAGATCTGGGGAGAACCGGTTACCATGGGTACTATACCTTACAGAGAGATGGGGAAAGGTACGGCACCACTTGCATGGTACAGAAGGATGAAGAGAGGTTTCTCATCCACAAGGATGTTGAGAAGCACGAGAAATCATTGCAGCACAAAGACGGGGAGATCTGTGCCATTCAGGATCTGGAGACATATGCTGTTCAGAAAGTTGACGAAAAGTACATGGTAACACCAACAGAAGACAAACATGCTCCAGCTAGACTTGGGGAAAGGTTCATGCTCAATAGGGACGGAGAAAAATATGCTCTCCAGAACGTAGGAGACAGGAATACCCTTCAAAAAGATGGGCACATGTACATTAGTCACAAAGAAGTGAAGAGACAGCTATCACTAAAGGAGACGGAGAGACACTGCGCGATGAGGGACACTGACAATAAATGCACGAGACAAATAATGGACAAATATGGCATTTTGAAGGAGGTGAATAAAGGGCAAAAAAGCACTGCTCATACTGCTGTACAGAAGTACGCAACCATCCACGGTGGGAGTAGGCCTCGCTTCCAGGCGGACCCAAGTGCAGGGAGGGCTTGGAATGAGACCAGCAGCAGGATCCAGCCAGCCGCAGGGTCCGAGTCTCATTATGGACAGGCCAACCTCATCGTCCAAAAGCCTGTCCAAGTCAATGGGCCGGCTTCCGTACTGGGCACGCGAACTGGGGACGGCAGCCCAGCGGAGGTGGAAGGCTGTGGAAAATGCTCTGCTCCGATCCAGGAGCCAGAGAGGGGCCTCTCCAGGACCAGCTCGATGCAGCAGCAGGAGCACTGGGTCCATGCACCCAGGACGAGTGGACCGGACGCCAGGAGGTGAGACTTAGGAAATGGGTGCTGCTGGGGGGGGGTTGTCCACTCTCTTTCCTGGCAATCATGACACTTTCTCCCCAAAGTACCGGGAAACGTTCTGTTTACGCTGGCATTTGTACGACTTTAAACATTTCACGGCTAGCCCCGCCTCTTCCTGTCTTCTTCTCATGTAATGAACACCGATGGCTCACCTCTGAACTTTGTGCTTTCTCTCCCAGTGCTGCTTCCTACCAGACCTTACCCAGGAAAATGCCCAGTCATTGGGCCCACATTGTGCCCCGCTACCCAGAGGGCTACCGCACGCTGCCAAAGAAAACCATGATGAGGCCTGGGAGCATCTACAGCGTGGCAGGCTCCGTGTACGACCAGACCCTCCAGCCCACCTCCGCTTCCAGCGCCGTGGAGAAGAGGAGGTCGATCCGGGATGGCACCATGTGGCAGCTCTACGAGTGGCAGCAGAGGCAGTCCTGCTCCAGGCAGAGTGTGGCGCCGCCAGCAGGTGTGGATTTCACCAACTGATATTATGATATGACGAATATTGCAAAGCTCAATTCCAATATCCGATATTTAGTTTACTTTTTATTTTTTTTACTTGGTCGCATTATATAGTATACTGTTGAGTTGCACAATATGGTTTTGTTAACCATTGCTTTCAAGAAAACATTTATGTTGTTGCAGCATAATTTAAACAATGAGCCTGTAACAAAAGTTACTCTTCTGTTCATGTTAACAGCTGCACTTTTCATGTTTTAGATTGGTAATGTTGTTGTGGTCTGCTCTATAAAAGAAAATATATCTTGAATACTTTTCATGTAATATTATTCACATATATTCTGAATCTCGTCTCGTCTCGATCTCGTGAACTCAAATCTCGCGAGATGTCTCGTCTCGTGGAATTTGTGTCTCGTATATTGCCCCCGGGCCTTAGTTTTCCCATGTCTGGTCTAGAGAATACGGTATGTATATATATATATACACACACACACACACGCTGTACAGGTTCAAACTACTGCATTAAATATCAACTTTTAAAGGACTTTTAAAGTGTGACTCCACTTAAATGATCCTTTTGTTTCAGCCGTGGGTCAATACTGCACCCTACCCAGCACCAAAACCATGGGCAACATCTCCGAACACTCTGTGGCGCACTCCATCCCCCCCTCACCGTCTCATGGCCCCCTGGCTCCCTATGGTACTTTCTCCTTTCCCCAACAGCCGAATTCTCCCAATCCCAACAGCACAGACTCTGAGGCGGTCGCACCGCTCTTAAAGGGCGACGGGACGCTCGAGCATCGGCAGAAGGCGCACCTCACCAAGGTAGAGAGCACGAATGGAGTTAGTTATAATAGTGGAAGGACGGAATGGGGCTGTTAAAGTACATTTTTAGAATTAAGATATTTGCTTTTTTTTTTTTTTTACCAAAATGTACTAACAAGTACCTAAATACAGTTTTGGCATAAAAGCAAGATATTGTATCAATCAGTCAATAACTACTAGTCCATCTATCCGGCTTCTAAGTTTCCTACAAATAAATAAAGAGCTAGGGGCGTGCCCGAGACGTTTCAAATTCATCCCATTGCCGTCCTTCCCACAGTATGGCTACCGA
Organism: Brachionichthys hirsutus; assembly: GCF_040956055.1. Taxonomy (NCBI): domain Eukaryota; kingdom Metazoa; phylum Chordata; class Actinopteri; order Lophiiformes; family Brachionichthyidae; genus Brachionichthys; species Brachionichthys hirsutus. The sequence goes on along the minus strand of NC_090918.1, from coordinate 2,844,006 downwards.
ACGGACCGACGATCAATGCCGCCTGTCCCGTCTCAGACGATCACCCCCCAGTCTCTGCAAGGCAAGACGGTGAGCATTACCGTGTACTTCACTGCCTCCCATGTACTCCACAACCAGTGAGAACATTATTTTGTCTGGTGTGATGCGTTAGAGTTTCCCTGACTCTCCCCGCTTCTCTTATCCCATTCTTGGTGTGTAATCAATGAAGAGAATGTTGGTAAAGTTTAGACATTTATATAAACAACAACTCAGGTTGGCGAGGAAAATCAGCGCTGAAGTTCGGCCATGTTCCTTGTGTCTGTTCCAGGGCGTGAACAAAGGACATCCTTCATGTAATCAATATAAAACTAAAACTAAATCCTATTGTTCAGTCTGCATTATATTGTGACATTCCCTACAGGTGTCTCCTCCAAGCTCGGGTCCTCCTCCTGGGAGCTTGAGGGTTCGAGCAGGATCTTGGCTGTCCCTGGGACTGCTCTCTTCTGGACAGAGATACCAGGACATTGTTCCTGGTACCTCTGTCCAGAAGAGATACCAGGAACATTGGTTTTCATGTTCTTTCTTCCTGCCGGTGATCTAAATTACACGAATTAAGGAAATCGGCGCCGATCGATCGGTGCATCCCTAAAGTACAGTATATATGAGTTGATTTCAACCCGAAGATGAATGTTGACATCATCATTGTGTCTTCGTTTCTCTGTCGCTCTGTGCAGCCTGAGGAGCTGACCCTGCTGCTGATCAAGCTTCGCCGGGAGCAGGCGGCGCTCGACAACCTGCGGGAGCACACAGTCGTTCAGTTGATGGCCCTGGATATGGAGGCGCACAACGCTAAGGTCAGCTCTAAGTGCATGCGTTGAATCATGGCTATGCATGTGCGTCAGTGCGTCTTCCCAAAAAGGCAGCCATAGTGGTGTTCATGCTGCGTGATTGGAGTTAACATCGCTTTTGGTGTGTTTGGAAAGTTTTTGTGAGAAGTATATACCCTAAACCAGGGGTGGGCAAACATTTTGACTCGCGGGCCACAATAGGTTCTAAAATTTGAGGCCGGACCGAGAACATATGGATGAAGAATTTGTGTGAGCTAATAAAAATGACACATGAAAGCTATTGCATTAAGGGATTTGGCCTTTTACAGGTAGCATTACCTCAAATGTATGAGGTTTAATTATAATACAATTTTATTTAATGATATAATTTGGACAAGTTTGGCGGGCCGGATTAAAAAGACCAACGGGCCGCATATGGCCCCCGGGCCTGGGTTTGCCCATGCCTGCCCTAAACTCATCCTTTTAATGCATTTGAGAAAACATCCTTCCCTCCCTTTTCTCCCGCTTCTCCGCTTGGTCACGGGTCTTCTGGAGCCTATCTCATCTTGCTATGGGCAAGAAGCGGCGTACACTTCGGATGCGTCGCCAGCACATTGCGGGGCCACTCGGAGACGGACATACTAACATACAAACTCCGCACACTGTAACGAACCCCGGTACCTTCTTGCTGTGAGGCGACGGCTCTACTCACTACGCCACCAGGAACTCAAACTCTACTCCAGTTCAGTGTTGTTGTTGTGTTAACCCAGGTGTTGTGTTGCCCAGGTGATGGGATCTTGGATTAGGATGTTGGGGATTAATGTGTGGATTTCTATCCTTTCTTTTGCCCCTTTATGTATTTGTTTCTTCCGGTCTTTGGAGTGGACGGGCGTGTTTCTTCTCTGCTCCCGCTCTGCTTTGTTATCTTTTGTCTCTTCTCGTCTGTCTGCTGACTTTTGCCTTGGACTCGCTGCCCGCTGGTTCCCCGAAAATAACTAAAATCATGGAATTGATTAGTTAGTCTCTCAGTGCGATTGACAAGATTTTTTCATCGAGGAGCGGCAACCCGGGGGAGCCGAGCTGCCCTGATGGGACCGTCGCAGCGGACCACATGAGGGATGCCTGGGACAAATGGAGAGTCGTCTGTCTCGTGGTCCTATCTGTGGAGGATGTTTGGTTATTTGGCTATTTGTCTCACTGCTGGTGGGGCATCTGCTAATTAGGATGGGAGTTGCCCTGGTGTACCGGAAAGTCTCCAAGATGGCGGCTTTCAAAGAATAAGAATTTCATAAATTGTCCATCGATCTAAAAGTGCTTTTGGGGGCTTTTGGGGAACCCAGTGGAAGAACAGAAGATGCTGGATATCATCTTTCGCCAGCAGGCGGAACTGTATGGGCACGTCGCCGCAGTTGGAAAGAACTGAAGTCTCTCCTTTTGTACTCGAAATGCGGATTAACTGGGAACCAACTGCCAAACTGGATCAAAATCCCGTGTTTCATCTGAAATTTTGGATTATTTTACTCACTACTGGAGTAAGAGAGAGTGCAACACGCAGCTGTGTCTCTGTAGCCATAACCTCTTCTCCCACGGGCAGGTCGCCGTGTTCTGTGGCTCCTATCTATCTTACACACATGAACTGAAGTGACATACACACCCCCTTCCCTACTGGCTAATCTGTTCTGTGCACCCTCCCACCTACGGTATCCCCAACACTCCAGTGCATGATTTAGTGGTCTTCTTTGTCCCTTTTCAGCTACATTTTACAGAATAAGACTTTAATTTTAAACATTGGCTATGGTGACAATTCCCACTAGATGACCTTTTTATTTGTCATCATCTAAGATCATGCCATGAAAATAAATTCCTGGAGTTGTATGCATTTTTTTAGCCACTTTAAAATCTATTTTCTTATTTTGTAAATATTGGCAGTGGTGCCGTTCATCCAATATACGAGTCTTTGTGGGACATCCTGACTTGTATTGCCAAAACGATGCAAGGCCACATTCTGCTGAGTCCGGATGCCACACTGACCTGCCTGCAGGAAATGTTGGAGTATTACATGAAACGTAATCCTGGCCCAACTCCTATAAGATATTTTAAATAAATAAAACATAGCGGTAATCAGTTTATATTGGATATCTCTTCATTGTACTGAATCACATTGGATTTCGCGATCAGGCAGAATTATTATTTAATATCTTTATTTAAAATCAGACGTTTAGATTACGTAAACTGAGGTCAGAGCAGGTTCTTCCGCTACGCCCAGCTTTTCCAACGGCTTCCTCTGAAGTCATGCTTTACAGTATATTCATTTATATTCCATTTAGGTACAACCATGAGCATGTGTCTTTGGGAATTAAGTTCCAAGTACCACAGTGATGTTGCTACTCGTTCTGAAGTGATCGATACTCGGCACCAGGGTTCTGCCAAACACCGTACATTTATTCAGAAATAAAAACTGTTCTGCGCTATCTGTGCGTGGCATCAGCAGCATACCTTTCTTCAGGAAGCATTCTAGTTATCATGAATATATTGCAACAAATATTCAGCGCAGCCTATTCTGTCATCACATTCTCCACCTTGTTTTTTCTGATCGATCTGCTCCTGTTGAAATGTGCCTTTGACTCTCCTCCCATCTGCCTCACTTTTCCTTCTTTCTTCAATATTTCTGTGGCTACTGCAGACTGATGTCCTTTCCCATCACCTCCAGAGGCATCTTATCTGCCTGGACGGCCAGGTGAGAACTTCAAAGCTTACTCCTGCTTGTTTCTACCTGTACTCTAAAATGTTAAAAATGAATCAAACAAAAATGTAGTTTTACATTTAGTCCGTAGTTTTACTTTATAATACGCATAATTACTTGTTAGCTCCTTGATGGACTGATAGCTGGCTCAGTAGTAGCTGTGCAGACACCAAAATACACAACTCAATATATGCTGTACACACTGTACACCTTTACTGGCTTATTTGTCTGCACCCAAGTACAGAAACCTTCAACGCCTCTGATTATTCCTAAAAGCCAGATATTTATATACTTTATGTACTTAAAGTAAGACAAGAGTAGACAATAAACTAAGGGTACGGCAAAATTTAAATATTTTCATACAAACATGATGGGAATTATTGTGTGTGTGTATATATATATATACTGTATATATATATATTTGATTGGTTCATGGCCTCTCTTGACCACAATTGGTTCTGAGGGTTTTGTTGTAAGCCGATTTCGTAGTAAGTCGGCCCATGTTAAATTACTGTAAACTTATGCTGCGTCATGATTTGGTAAATGAAGAGTAGAAAGAGACGATGTCCATCATGTCCTCTCTGTAGACATCGTGGGTGAGACCGCAGACTGTTGTACACTCAAATTCGCTCACTCGCTTTCCGGTATGTCGTAAAAACACGTCGTAAAAAACGACAGACCGCTGCGGTCGTAAAGCTGGAAAGTCGCACAGGTCGTAAATCGACGCCCCCCCTGTATTGATAATGTGGAAAAATCACCATGAGCAAAAAAGAATAATTGGCTGGACTTCTTCAAGTTTGGTTGAAGACTTTTCTCCTCTCACCGAGATACTTCTTCAGTTCTGAGAGACTGGTAGAGAGCCCAGATACTTGTACTCCTGTTGGAGGGCCTATGTACTTGTACACCTGTTGGAGGGCCCAGGTACTTGTACACCTGTTGGAGGGTCCAGATACTTGTACTCCTGTTGGAGGACCCAGGTACTTGTACACCTGTTGGAGAGCCCAGGTACCAAAGGACTGAAACCACCAGGACCATGAGACTCCTCAGGAGTCATTAATGTTCAGGGTTGTTGTCCCCCCCTCCCTCGTGTGAGCTGTTATGTACCCCCCCCCCCTGTTGTTTAGTTTTGCCTTGTAGGTTAGAACTCACCTTTTCACAGTTCCTTCCTCTCTAAATGCAGTTGTTCCGTTCTGAAAAAGTCCAGAGTTCCTGGGACAGCCACAAAAAAGTCCAGATTTTTTATTGCTTAATTTTTAGGTGACATTTGCGGTTAATCCACCTCTAATATTCCCTCGTAGTACAAGAGTCGTTTGTCATTTTGATGCTAATCTGCTCATCACAAGATAGTGAAGCGCATTGCTGCTGCAGAGTGTCGTCTGTCAGGGGCTTCCTCCTGTTCGAGATGCTGACTCGCGTTATTAGACCATTGTCTCCTTGTCTCCTTGGTGCATCGCTAGAGGAAGGAGACTGAGCCTCTAATCGCCATGATTCACGCTATGATCGAGAATTCTGCACCGAGGCCGCAACTCTACCAGCAAGTAAGGTCTTTGGCAGGTTCTAGCTTGAGTTGGTGTCCAGACAGTCCATTTGTCTTTTGATCTGTGGATTATGTTAAAGGTTTCAAAGTTGTAATCTTTATTTCATCTTCAAATGAGAAGTATCCAAAGTGTACATTTTGAGGATACTTCTTTAGAATAAATATATTTCATATTTAGAAGGTAGAATAATATCAAATTCTGGGAACTGGGGGTTTGTATATTCAAACTGGATATTGTTTCCAGATGAACTGGAATGGCGCTGACTCGGTCTAGATTCCTGCCCTTGTAGTCCAGTAGTCCTCACATTCGCCCTAATCATCAGCCTTTTGTTTAACACACCGGATGCAGTCAGTTCATCAGCCGGCCAACATTCCCAGACGTCATCATCACGTTGTATTCAGGATATATCAAGTTGTTCTCATGTCATTGCTTTCTGCTGATACTGTGAGACGTGGCCTGAAGTGAGCATGGCTTATGGTGGAATGTAAACTGCCATCATTTCCATCTCTGCCTGTCTGTTTATGCGACGCTGTCCATCGTGTCACCAAAGGGCGGTTTGGATGTCCGTCTTTAAGGGTTCACTTTTTCAGATAACAAGTATAATGCTTTGATCATTTAAATGTGCAGTTTATTTTTGGTTACACTTTTGGCTGCGTTATTTTGGTAACGTAATTCTGGGTCCAAAATCAGTTGAAAATACACATCAACTCAAGATTCAAGATACTTTATTATCATTATGCGAACATGATAAAATCGTGAGCAGGCCCTCGGCTTAAGGCACACATCGTAACATAATCAAATCAAACTAAATTCTCTCTCTTAAAGAATTCTCTATACATAAAGAGAGTGAGAATCACAGGCATTGGTGCAAAATAGCAACAGCAGCACAGCAGGGCCGGCATAAAGCGTCCCAGATCGCTACGAGGGAACGACTGCTTTCACAGCCCGGGGGAAGAAGCTGTTCCTGAGCCTCGCTGTGCTGCTTCTTATTGTCCTGAACCGCTTCCCCGATGGGAGCGGGACAAACAGTTTGTCGCCCGGGTGGGTGGGGTCTGTGGAGATGCGTCTGGCCCTCCTCTGGACTCTGGAGGTGTAAACTGAGTCCAAATCAGGCAGACGGTGACCCACAATCCCGGTCGCAAGTCTGCTGCTGCTGGTCGTGGCGGTAATGCCTGAACCTGCTAGTAGACCACCAGAGTCCTATACTGTGGAGACAAGGTGAGCCGCTGCTCCTCCACATCTGGTCAGGACGCCTCCTGGACGCTGTCATAGGGAAGGTCTTCCAGGCGTGTCCATCTGGGAGGAGACCCAGAGGCAAACCCAGGACTCACTAGAGAGATTATGCCTCTCGGTTGGCTAATCCTAAACGCTTCCATTCCCTCTTCTCTCGCTGCTGATGCACTCGTCTTCCTCCTCCTCTTCGCCTCTGTCTTCGACCCACAGTAATCCGGCTTCCAGCAGCGTCCCGTGTGTTAACAGCGCTGCTGGCGGTCGTTGTTAACCCGGGCCTCGACCGATCCGGTATCAATTTCTTATTTACGCTGATTTTCGTGTTTTATTTTGGCACATCTTTACGCCGGATGTCATTCCTGACGCAACTCTCGGCATTTATCCGGGCTTGGGACCGGCTCAAGGGAGAAACTAGTGATGCTACGTTAGCTCCTGCTACCTGTACTACTCATAAGGCTGCAATGGGCATATTTAATCAGCAACACTGTTATTGCTGTCTTAATGTGACTGATTGATTATTGATGGATTTTCTTTTTCCACTGAAAGAAGATGCCGTTAGCAGTTAGCATCACGGGGTAACGTTTCTGTTGACAGAGACATAGATCAGGACAGAATCTTGAGGTTATAAACTCCAACCTCTTGTCCACTTTAGGGAATTATAAATATTATATTATCATTATATTGTACGGCAGCATTAACTCCCAAAATATCTGGATAAACAGCTTAAAGGAATAAAAATCAACATGTACACACTCCCTGCCTCTGCAATAAACAGCAGGAAACATACAAATCTTCTTTAGTCTCTCATTTGTGGGGATCGTTGTTCTACAATATTTTAAAAAAAAAACAATCAAGAGACAAATGTTGGAATACTACATCTTCTTTCACCTCAAATACATCAAGTATTCATCGAGAACTCCATACTCAGATTACTTTGCTGTCCCCCGCCTGCCCGTCTCTAATTGTGCGTCCTCCTTTCAGATCAGTCCAGATGACAACAAAGACGCCTCACTAATCCAAAGTACAGGAGAGACGGACGTAGACGTAAGACGAGCACAGCTAGTCGTGAAATAGTTAATAGTTTCAAGGAAAGTTTAGTTCATGTGTGTGTGTGTGTGTGTGTGTGTGTCTGTGTCAGACTAAGCTGAGTCGACTGTGTGAGCAGGACAAGGCGGTGAGGATCCAGGAGGAAAAACTGCAGCAGCTGCATAGCGAGAAGGTACAACTGTTAAAGTGTTTATCCATGTTGGTATCTTTGTGTGTAGACTTTGTGTATAAGTAATTGTGTGTTTATTGTACAACAGCGCACGCTGGAGGCGGCCCTACTGTCTGCCAGTCAGGAGCTGAGGGAACAAAGCAGCTCAAACACAGCAAGCCTGCTTCAGCAGAGGGATGTACTTCATCGTGGCCTTCTCAGCACCTGCAGAGCGCTGTCCAGAGTCGGCACTGTGAGCGCCGGCGACACACACTCGACACACTGTGCGTGGGTGGGAGGAGCCATGGGTGGGTGTGTCCAGAGTCGGCACTGTGAGCGCCGGCGACACACACAAAAACGTTCTCATTTGTTTGACACTGCCCCCCAACTGGGAAGGAGAGACTGGGGGAGGGGTGCGTCCCTGAATTAGCTGTCGCCACGCAGCGGGTTTGGGGTTTGAATCCTGTCTGTGTGGACAAGATGTTGCAGAGAGACAGTCCAAAACCTCTCTGTTCTGTCTGTGTCCCCCCCCTTTAAGGAGCTGGAACGGTCCTGGAGGGAGTACGACAGGTTGGGAGCGGATGTGACTCTGGCTAAGTCCAACCTGCTGGAACAGCTGGAGGCTCTGGGCAGCCCACAGGTAGCATGCACAGAGCCCCAAACCGGCGGAGGAGGAGGAAAGGGGCGACCCATTCTCTAACAGCATGCCTGGTGCGATTCCTCAGACGGAGCCTCCGAGCCAACAGCACATCCAGATCCAGAAGGAGCTGTGGAGGATCCAGGATGTCGTGGAGGCCCTGTCCAAAACCAGACCACAGCGGAGCACGCAGAGCAGTAAGATCCACAAGTTATACCGTTTGACATTGAGGAGGTGTCGTTCTTAATTATTCCTATAATGTAAATGTAGTGTAGATTCCATTTTGGTAGCAATATTTAATATCAAAGCCTACCAAAGATGGTGGAGTTTTAAATGTGTTTTTTTGCTTTATCTTTTGCTTCTGAAGTGTCAATCCAGTCTTTTCCATATTCAGCAGGTTGCCTCGGTTCCATGCCGCGCTCTGGTCTGCAGACGAGTAAGGTAGGAACACAGAGCACACGCTATTATCCTCATTGCTACCTAAAGGTCGCCTCTGTCTATCTGGTCCGTCGCGCTTTGTCTCTTTTTAAAATGGTTGACTGTTAGGCAAGTTGTATATTTCAGGATTCATTTCATTATTGGACTCGGTCAATCGAAAACCTCAATATTTAAGCAGGTAAAAGTACGTTTTGGGCATTTTTAGAAGAATATATATCTGTGAACACTGATTGGGCAACTATTTGTGTGCAGAATTATTTTGCAGCTAAATGAAAATGGACATTTTTCAATAAATTCCAATAAAGTAAAAATGTACAAATAAACATTTCTAATCATTTACCAAAAAAATATTTTTGCAATCTATAGTCTGTCAAGTTCTTGATTTGTTGATCAACTTTATTTATTTTTTTGGTAATAAGATTTTATTTAATATACAAAATATAAACAACAGTGAGCAGACAATGACAGAAAAACAAACAGCTAATAAAATTATTTAAAAAAAAGCATACCAAAAAAAAGAGAAGGGAAAGACAAAAAAATAAAACATGGGAATTTTGTTTAAGTTCTTTTAGTTTCAGATATGAACGTGTGTTTCCTGAACCTTTGTTCGAACAGTATTACGGAACAAATGATGTTTGAGAACCGAGGTTCCACTGTATTTTTGACAAAGGTTGACTTGTGAAATAATACTGAATCTCAGATATGCGGAAAAGATGAATATTTGATCGTACACAATACTGTAAAAACTATAAGACTGATTGTGGGATTATCAGGCTGTGACAAGTACAAACAACAATATAACCTCTGGGAAATATATGGGATTATAATGCCAAGTATTATCTGAGATCAGCCCAAGCTACATGTGATGATGTCATACAGCTTCTGGTTTCTGGTACAGCACGATTGTTGTTTAAACCTGGCTTTAGTAGAATTGGGATGCATCTTCTTAGACGAATACTTGCTAGCGTGGTTTCACTTTCATGCTGTTACTATAAAAATCACCTTGTTTTTTTATAGTAACAGTGGTCTGGGAATGTTTTTCCCAGATAATTCCCTGTTTCCCATTACCAACTTCCTGTGATCTGGGAATGTTTTTCCCAGATCACAGGAAGTTGGTAATGGGAAACGGGGAATTGTTCCTTATTATTACTCCTTTTGTAGGACTTTTCCAACCCGTTAAATAAACAATCCCTGAAACGTTTTTTAGTTTCAGGCATTCGTAATGCTCAGTAGCAGCAACCGTTTTTACTGATCAGTGTTTTTACGTACCTGACGAACCAACTGCCTTCCTTGGAATGAGACCAGCTGTATTAACTGTCAACAGGCAGTGACACCACTGCCTCTCAGTCCTCTCAAGGAAGGCAAGCGTGTACCTCCCTGCCCTCCTCTACCTGAGTACCATGACTCATTTGAACGCCTACCTCAAGTGCCCCGCCCCTCGCGCCTCGGTGGCCGCTTGCCACCCTACGTGCCCCGCCAGGAGCTCCGCAAGGCCAGCGGCAGGAATGGAGTGCGCAGCGTAAGGATCGCTAAAAACCTTCATTTGCTCCCATATTTGCTTTCTCCATCCATGGCTGCTGTCCAAACCCCTCAGTAAACGCCATGTATCAGATCGCATGTGGATCATGGACCACGGATCAAGGGTTCTCTCCGGGTTCTCCCCGTGTCTGCGTGGGTTCTCTGCGGGTTCGCCCCGTGTCTGATATGTGCCCTCGCTCCATCTCTCCATGGTCACACCTGTGCAGTCCTGCTGCTGGCAGGTCTGAACAGACATTGAACGCGTCAGATTCTTTGTGCGCTCGTCTCTTTTTGTGTTTGTTTTCATCATTTTTAATTTTTCACTTCATCTTAAATGGCTGATAAATAAAAATTCCATTGTTGGTATGTGTCAAAGTTGTCCAGTTACTCCTCCAGCCAGTGCTTCTTCTCGCCTTCACCTTGTGCTGTACTACAACAGTGTTGCTTTGAAGGCTGTGAGAATGCTGTCTGTTGTGTAGAGGTCATTGTATGTTATGAACCTTTTACTGTTTGCTTATTAGTATAGAGAAATATATCTATTTAAAAACTGTGATGTTACAAAGTGGTGCTTTTTAGAATGGAATTGCACCGTATTGTCATTATACACGGCGATGCAAAGAAATTAAACAGGCGCTGCACTACAGGTCAAGTCGAAGCAACACAAGAGACACAACCGATAAGTATGAATAAAAACAAAATCAAGTATGAGGTTCGTAGTGAAATTATACATTCAATTGAGGTAGTTATTGCTGTAAACACAGTGATAAGTCTTGAATGTGAAGTGGGTGGTTATAATGGTTATGTAAGTCCGTGTGGCCCAGGGGACGCAGCTGTGAGACACTCTGGTGGCATCTGATTGACCTGCAGCGCCCCACACACACACACACAAACACACAAGATACAACGAGGGACGTGGTCAAACGCCTTCTCCAAATCCACAAAACACAACCAGTGCCTCCAGGGTGGGGCTCCGTTTGCCCCGTACCGGGTAACATCACGACCCTTGATTTTTGTCTATTCAAGCAAAATAACGTTTACACCCTAATCCCGAGTCAGGGACCATTTCGTTACTAAATGTGATTTCGATCTTGACACCAAACAGGCAGATGAGTAAAGCGGTGAAAGCATCTCGGCTTTGAGAAATGTATTTATTTGGCTTCTTGATTCTGCTGTAACGAAGAAAATGTCGGCAGCACAAACCCAATGCAGAGCGGTTTGTCTGAAAGTGCCTTTCTGTGTGAACCTGTGGTCTGATTGAACTTTCCCCTCACAGCAAGCGCCAGACAATCGGTTGTATAAGAGTGAGCCCGAGCTGACCAGCGTGAAGGAGGAAGTAGACGAGGCCGGTGGCGGGGAGAAGGACAAGAACGAGAGGAAAGACGCCACAGAAGCCGAAGGTACTCGTGCGTAGAAAGACACACAGTACCACGTTCACTGTGTACCCGAAGCGGCGATGCTGAGGAAATGAAAATGTCCTGCTGCCTGGTGGTGGCCGACATCATAGACAACACCTCCAACCCTCTTCTTCACACCTTAAATAGCATCCCATCAGGGGTCGCCACAGCAAATCAACCTTCTGGTCGATTGCATGTTTAAATCTGGTAAAGTTTTACGCCGGATTCCATTCCTGCCGCAACCCTCCGATTTATCCGGGCTTGGGACCGGCTCAAGGGAGACGCTTCCGTGCTACCTCTGAGGCTGCGTTGGGACCAGCAGGTTGCAGTGCAGCTTGATACAGTCTAACTGCAGATGGAAAAAAAGACCTAAGAAATATCTAGGGCAGCGATGGGCAAACATTTTGACTCGCGGACCACAATGGGTTCTAAAATTTGACAGAGGGGTCGGCCAGGATGGATGGAGTGTTTGTGTGTATAAATGACTTGTAGAAGCCATTACATGAAAGGATTTGGCCTTTTACAGGTAGCATTACATGGAAAAGGTCAAATGAATGAGATTCAATTATAATAAAATCTAATTTAATGATATAATTTGGACAAATTCGGCTGGCCGTAGTTTGCCTTTGCCTGATCTAGGGTGTCTGAATCTGTCACTGAAGGAGCTTTTGCTAAAGCTTATATATTTTCCTGCACTAACAGTATTTAGCCTAACTGCAGTGTTTGCTTGCTTATGTTTAACTAACATGGTTTCACGGCGTCTCTCCAACAGTTGACATTGTTCCTCCCAGTCCCGAATGTCCCATGAAAACGCCAGAGTCCTCCACCATTGCCTCCTACGTCACCCTGAGGAAGACCAAGAAGACTGAATCCAGATCGGTAGGTTTTGTGCTATGGGATCAAAAGCCAACAACTGCTGAAGAAGTTTTCTGCATATTTCTTTGAGTCGGACGCGAAAGACTTTTATCCGAAAAGATACATTGTTTGATAATTGATTCAGCGCTAGCAGTGTCCGAGTGTCCAAGACACACGGCGGGAACTCAGATGAAACGACAAAGTCGATCACTGACCACTGGCCGAGGGTGTCCTGGTGCCACGCGCACTTACGGACATCCAAGGTGTTCGTTATGGACACACTGTGATTGGCACAGACGTTCAACAACAGAACACCACTCCCGTTCAGGTCAGGGAGGCCGTTCGTCCCAATCACCCCCCCCTCCAGGTCTCACTGTCACTGCGCTGAAATCCCCCAGAAGAACAATGGCATCTCCGGTTGGAGCACTATCCAGTACCCTTCCCGGAAACTCCAAAAAGGCCGGGTACTCAGGAAGTGATTTTGATAGACATGTGCTTTGCACAATTCTAAAAACATTTTTTTTTTATTGCGTGCGTGCCTGTGTGGACCTGAACTCATGATTCATTCTAGTTTCGTTTTATGTCTTTCAACCGTACGTTTCATGACATTTGCTCTGGATGAATAGTTTGATGCTAAAAACCTAGATTTCACCGATTATCATCCTGAACAGGATCGCCCCAGGAGCGCGCTTGATCAGATAGGACTCGGGGATCGAGAGGTGGGCAGGATGAGGATGAGTGTGGAGGAACAGCTGGAGAGGATGAGGAGGAACCAGCAATCCTTATCTCGCCGAGAAAAGAAGAGAGAAACTCTACCTCGACCATCCTCCCTCAACCAAGAAACCCCTCTTGTTATCCTGCAGGTGATGTAATCAACCGTCTCCACTTCACCCTGTCCTTTGCATCGTCCTCCCCAACACTCATGTCCTCCCTCACTACGTCCACGTATCTTCTCCTGGGTCGACCTCTAGCCCTGTTCCCTGGCAGTCCAATCCTCAGCATCCTTCTACCGATATAGTCCCTGTCTCTCCTCTGGACATGTCCAAACCATCAAAGTCTGGTCTCTCTGATCTTATCTCCAAAACGCCCTTTTCTATCCATCAAGATGGCGTGTTGTTGAATGCATATTTCAATCTTTTTTTACCCGGATGCCATTCCTACAGGCGTCTCCTGACATGCTTGTGCTTTAATATGCAGGTGGGACAGGGACAGGAAGAGCTGAATGAGGCAGTGCAGAGGGACAAAGACATGGCCCTGCAGAATGTGGAGACCAGCAGCTTGGACAATCAGGTACTGTGGAGGACATATTCTTTGTATACAGGCTTGTTGAAATACAAGCAGTACCTGATGACATCATTACTCAACGGTTCTGATTTAAATTGAATGATGCTGTATTCTATAATGTCCCCTTAGTTGTTATGGAATGATCAACCCTCGGAGTAAGCGCTAGTGAGCTAAGCTAACAGTTACTAATCTACATTAATGTAGCTTTCACTGAAATCAGCCGCCAGACGAATGTAGCAGCGAGACATTGATAAGATTATTTTATTTGATTATCAGACTAACCAGAAGGCAGATCTTTCTCTAGAAGAGAAAAGCAACCTCATTCCAAAATGTACGAAATGTAAATCCAAGTTTCAGACGCTTCAAGTTGATGAAACCCAACATTAACCTGGAAATAGTTTCCTTTTTAAAACGACGGATTCGTGTAGCATTTGCTTCCAGATGTGCACATCCTCAGATCCTGGCCTGTTTCTTCTCTTTTCTCCGTCATGAATGCGAACATCTGTCTCAGCTGTGTGTCGGCCAGAGAGCGGCGATTCTCCAGCTGCATCCGACGCCTCCGACGCAGCACGCGCCGTTCGTACAACTTCCACCCGTCCAGGACGAAGAAAGCAGAGCGCAAGATCTGAACAGCTCGCCGCCGGACCCCGAAGACGGGTGTGTGTGTGTGTGTGTGTGTGTGCGCCACAATACTAAATCGTATGCTGCTTTCTGTCAGATTTAACACATTGTGATCTTTGCAGCTTCCAAACTCCTGCGACGCCGAGCCCGGTGCCGAGGGAGGAGGAACCCGGCGTGACGATCCAGAGCAGCGGAGTAGAGCAGCTGGAAACGCACCGGCAGGAGGACAGGAAACACAACAACAACATGTTTGCATGTAAGTGACGAGCTTTCTGTTCCACGCATTCATTATTATTGTTGCTGGTCTCGTCAGTCCATTCATGATGATCCTTGAAAGGAGACTTTGAAGCTGCACTTGTGTTTCGGGTTTGTAGACCCCCCCGGCTCATCTTCTGGAAGGCCCCTTTAGCGTCAGTGATCGGCATTCCACTGTTTGATTAGCCCTCCAGGTCAGGCTGTCATAAACACCTTCATCGTCTCAGGCACGCCCCCCCCCCCCCACCAGAACTAGGAAAGATATGGACTGAAGAGGGAGGAGTCTACCTCCAGGGCACTGCCGAGGTGCCCCTGAACAAGGCATGGGGCAGCAGGTCGCCAGCCCTATGCCCCCGCCAGCATGCGTTTTCAATATGTGCTTTTACATGGACAAATTTAATCTGATTAAAAGCCTGATCGGAATAAAAATGCTTCATGTACACACCCAAATCAATGGTTTTCTGCTCCTAAGCCACCTCTCTTAGGTAAAGGGGAGTCACATGACCGATGCACATTATAAACTCTTACTTCTGTGTTCATCCTCCATGTCTTCTCCTCCTCCCTGCAGCAGAGGCATTCACCTTGGTGAACAGCGACACGTGAGCAACAGCGTCCAGCACGGCATCCCATAAAGCCCACAGGTAGCCAAGCTGGCATCCCATAAAGCCCACAGGTAGCCAAGCTGGCATCCCATGAAGCCCACAGGTAGCCAAGCTGGCATCCCATGAAGCCCACAGGTAGCCAAGCTGGCATCCCATGAAGCCCACAGGTAGCCAAGCTGGCATCGAGCACGCTCCATGACTAGCTTTAGAGCTGCTGTTGTGTACCCACATGGAGCCTGAGAGGATGCTAGCCATGCTAGCCATGCTAACCAAGCGGTGACACTTGGATGACCCCCCCCACACACACACACACACACACACACTCAGTCATACCTTTACCTGCTGACGCTGTCCCAACTTGCTTTAAATATGTTCCCAGTTTCAAATTCAGAATAAGCATATATTTACAAGACAAAGTTACATTTTTATTATTGTTATAATTATCATATTTTTATGCATCATAAATAATAATAGGTGGCAAGAAGTAAAGGAAATGATACAAAAGTATTTTGTGAGGTGAAGTAGAACGTAGATGTGGGTATGAACGATGTCAGAGCCAATCGTTGCATCGAATTAAACTCGGTTTTATTTATATGGTTCAAGGTCATAAGACATTTATCTCAAAGTGCTTCCCCAGGTAGAGCAGGGAAAGACCGGCTCTACCTGGGGAAGCACTTTGGTGATGGAGGCAAGAAATAAACTTCCTTTTAACAGACATAAAGAGAGACATTGATCTGAGACCAGATCCCGTATTACTCTGCCTCTAGTCCTTCGTATTGATCTGAGACCAGATTACTCTGTTTCCTGCTCTTCTATGACACAGTGGAGTATTTGAAGGAGTGGAAATGATGTCCTTTGACGGTTTGGAATTGCTTGAAGGCCGTCGTGTCTCTTTAATGACTCTTGAGTTAAAGATAAGAGACTAAACGAGACTTTATTTATGTCACGCTGGAGAAATTCACAGGTTGCAGCCGCTCTTGAGGACGCAGTCCGGTGCAGGAAGTAGGACGGCGTGCCGAGTAATCGTCCAATAAGGGCCTCTTGCGTAAACTAGAGCTCTAGACTTCACATTTCCTAGACGCAGTATGAAGGCGGAGGACGTGACAGAGTAGAGACTGTGGTGAGGATTTTGAGAAGAGCACATTTGTGAAGCAATAAGTAAGAATAGAAATAGAAAAGAGGTCCAAGAGATGTATAAAGTGTACAGAAAATAAAACATTCCTACCATGAATTTATGTACACAGAAAAAAGAACGAGTATTCAAATGAGAAGGTTATTGTTGATATGATCAACACGCAAAAGGTTCATATCCCATCTGTTTTCTATCATGTGAAATAAATGTCGATGTTCTTAAAACACGCCTGTTGCTGTTTTTCTCATCTGCATGTCAAAGGGCCTGTTCTGATAGGAACCCAGAACCCAGAACCCGAGACAGCGATGCGGACTAGAGTGGGACTGGAAGCTAACTGGTTCTAGACCAGCACGGGCTGCGATGCGGACTAGAGTGGGACTCGAAGCTAACTGGTTCTAGACCAGCACGGGCTGCGATGCGGACTAGAGAGGGGACTGGAAGCTAACTGGTTCTAGACCAGCACGGGCTGCGATGCGGACTAGAGTGGGACTCGAAGCTAACTGGTTCTAGACCAGCACGGGCTGCGATGCGGACTAGAGAGGGGACTGGAAGCTAACTGGTTCTAGACCAGCACGGGCTGCGATGCGGACTAGAGAGGACTGGAAGCTAACTGGTTCTAGACCAGCGCAGGCTGCGATGCGGACTAGAGAGGGGGACTAGTGGCTGTAGATGCCAGGGCAGAAGGTTTACATGCTAAAACTACAAAGACTGGGACATGGAGGCCTTCCATTCAGTCACCAGAGTCTGCAGTGAAGGACACGGTTCAAATGTAGACCTGGACTGAGTCGGTATCGTGCACCTTGCAGCTGCTCAGGGCCCCCAAATAACCTGGACCCCCCCCCCCCCCCCCAAGCTCTTGCTCCAACAAAGGAGCACTGGGACAATGAGACTAAGACCCCCCCCCCCCCCCTCATAGACTGACCGCCATCGAAGGTCTCTTCTTCCCGTGGCAGTTAAAACACGCTTCGTGGTTTGTGACCTTCTGTCGTTCCTGTTTTATTTCTAGCTGTCGTTGCGAGCAGCGCTTATTGATCACAGAACGTCCCTCCGGATCAATAAAAGAGTTCCGGCGTAAACGCGCCTTATCAGCGCTTCTTGAAGTTGGATCATTTTTCTGTTTGTTGGAACACGTGGAGGCGAGAGGCGACAATAGCAAAGATCGTATATATAAAGGTGATGGCCCACTCATAACTTTAAAAAAAACTTCTGCCTTCTGCCCACGATTGCTTCCGCTTTCCTTCATCGATATATTAAATAATATGAAATGTTCCATCCAGATGAAGTGAACTGACTAAAAGAAAACAAAGTTATAATTCAGATTCGTGCGTAAATAAACGAGCACGGACTCCAGTGCTGTGTGAGACCTCTCTTCAATAGGACAGCTTTGGCAATGAGGGATCCCCACGTCACGCGAATCCCCCTGCTGTGTTCGCGTGGACTGGAGAGTGCGTGGAGGGAGAAGGACATCCGCGGGGGACAACAACCGAGCGAGACACCGAGAGAATCTCTTTCCCAGTTCGATAATGGCGCAAATAATTAGCGAAAGTTCCGATCAAGATCGTCGATCCGCGTCGACTCGAATCGACTCCCGTCAGCCGGCAGGAACCGGCAGCGGCGGACAGGCCACGGGACCGGAGATGGAGCGCGGAGACGAGCCGTCTCCGAGCCCCGACTCCAACAAAGAGAGCGCGCTGCCGAACGATCCGGGGGGAGCCTCCGACCCGAGGAGGAGCCCCGCGCCGGGGGGGTCGGCGACCGGCGCTGACGCCGCGCGGCAGCGGTCCCGGTGGCGGAAACGCGAACAAAGAGCCGGGGAGAACGCGTCTCGTTCGCCGCCCGCCGAACGCCCACAGTCCGCGGAGAAACACGAGCACGGCTCGAAGAGACGCGCCAGCGTGGAGCTGACCTCCCTGGACGGGGAGCCGCTCAGCCGGATGGACTCCGAAGACAGGTCTGTGGGAGTAACGCGAACAAGAGTAACGGAAGTAACGCGAATAGGAGTAATGGAAGTAACGCGAATAGGAGTAACGGAAGTAACGCGAACAAGAGTAACGGAAGTAACGCGAATAGGATTAATAAAAGTAACGCGAATAGGAGTAATGGAAGTAACGCGAATAGGAGTAACGGAAATAACGCGAATAGGAGTAATGGAAGTAACGCGAATAGGAGTAATGGAAGTAACGCGAATAGTAGTAACGGAAGTAACGCGAATAGGATTAACGGGAGTAACGCGAATAGGAGTAATGGAAATAACGCGAATAGGATTATTGGAAGTAACGCGAATAAGAGTAATGGAAGTAACGCGAATAGTGGTAACGGAAGTAACGCAAATAAGAGTAATGGAAGTAACGCGAATAGGAGTAGTGGAAGTAACGCGAATAAGAGTAATGGAAGTAACGCGAACAAGAGTAACTGAAGTACCTCGAATAGGGGTAACGGAAGTAACGTGAATAAGAGTAACGGAAGTAACGTGAATAGGAGTAATGGAAGTAACGTGAATAAAGGGTTAAAGGCCTCGCTGTAGTGTAGGTGATGATCAGTAAGTCACGCTGTGTGTGTGTTGGGGGGGGGGGGGGGGGGGTCACCTGGTGACTTGCAGTGTGGTTCCGTTGGTTCCGTTGGTTCTACCATTTCGTAGACGTTTTCAGGACTTTTCTTCCTCTCTGGAGACGCGTGGCTGGAGTTGAACACCCTTGCCACCTCTTCATGGTGGTAGCTGAACGCCCCCCCCCCCCCCCCAGTTCTGATGGTCTTGGTTCGGCTCCTGGTACACGCCTACCTGAAGATGACTCGGCCGGTTGGTTTTGAGGTCGCGTCCCGGGTCATCTGACCCGTCTGGTGTCTTTCCCATTGAGCTCTTGAGGGAGGCTCTTGGTGTCCTGTTGTTCTACAGTTCTCAGAACCCCAGAATGTGAGGTCTCGCGTTGGGGGTTCCTTTCTGGTCGTAAAGTCTCCAGTGACTGCTCTGGGGGGGGGGGGTACGTGGACCCTCTGATTTGTCCTGCCCTGGGCGACCCCCCCCTTCTGGGCTCCTGGGTGCTGCTCGGCGATCATGGAAGGCCGTTACACGCTGTCCAGCTCTCTTTCGTCGTGTCTGGAGGTGATTAGTGGTTCCTGTTTTGGGAGTGGGAGCGGCCATCTTTGTTGGGGGGGGGGGGGGGAGCAGAACTCTTTGGTGCCGTATGATTGATTTCATTGAGATAAAGTAGAGGTAATGTGTCGAATAGGAAGTTAAAGAGTCCAATCTATTTGCCAAAATCATGAGATTAAGACTGTATCCGTCTTTACTTTCTGTTTTTGCACGTTTACATCCGTCTAATGTGCTCACTGTGTTCTCTCTTACTGTGTGTGTGTGTGTGTGTGTGTGTGTGTGTGTGTGTGTGTGTGTGTGTGTGTGTGTGTGTGTGTGTGTGTGTGTGTGTGTGTGTGTGTGTGTGTGTGCGTGTGCGTGTGTGTGTGTGCGTGTGTGCGTGCGTGCGCAGCAGTAGCGGCAGCACCCTGATGGACCTGGATAGCACGGCATCAAGCGGGCGCTCCACCCCAGCCTTGCTCAACGGCCACGGTGGGGCGGTGGTGGGCGGGAGCGGCGCGGCGCCGGCGGGGGCCAAGCCGCTGAGCTACACCTGCTGCTGGGACCAGTGCCAGTGGGACCAGTTCCCCAGCAGCCCCGACCTGGCGGACCACATCAGAACCCTCCACGTGGACGGACAGAGAGGGGGGGTCAGTGTCTGGTTGTTTCTGTGTGAGTCAGGAGAGGTCATGGGTTAGGGTCAGGTTAACCCAGGGTTAGGGTTAGGGTCAGGTTGGGGTCAGGTTAACCCAGGGTTAGGGGGTTAGGGTCAGGTTGGGGTCAGGTTAACCCTAACCCATATCTCTCTCTCCATCCACGTTCTTGGAGATGAGATCATCGTCTCACCTCCAGCCGTTCTCCAGCGTTCTTGGTCTCTGTGTTGAAGCAGTTTTGAAGGCTCCGTTGCCTCGGTAACGCGGAGCGAGCTTGGTGCGGAGTCAGCCGTAGGTGAACCCGTGTTTTACGCTTGTTGTAGGTCGCCGGCGCCTCTTCTTCCTCCTCAGTTGGCCTTTTCTTCTTTTACAAAGAAGTTCCTCCAAAGACGTTCTTCTTGCTCGTTTCCTCTCGTTTACGGGTTTATTTTTTTGGAGTAACGAATCCGGTGACGCGACCAAGAAGATTCGCGGGCGATCGTTACGTTGGAGAAGCACCGTCTGAGTTTAGAAGTCGCTGCGACGGTTCCGATTGTTCTCATGTCTCCGTTTCCCTGCTGCGCCTTTCGTTGTGTGTCCTGACCCGGTGTGTGTGTGTGCGTCAACCTGCAGGTGTTTGTGTGTCTGTGGAAGGGCTGCAAAGTGTACAACACACCGTCCACCAGCCAGAGCTGGCTGCAAAGGCACATGATGACACACAGTGGGGACAAGCCGTTCAAGGTGACGAGACGCCCCCCACCCCCCCCTCACCGGATCGCTCGGGGGTTACCACTACAGTTCTAAATTACAATCCATCCTCTTGTCTTTCTGCAAGTGTGTGGTGGGGGGCTGCAACGCCACGTTTGCCTCCCAGGGGGGTCTGGCCCGTCACGTCCCGACTCATTTCAGCTCTCAGAGTTCCTCCAAAGTATCCAATCAGGGCAGAGTTAAGGAGGAGTCGCCATCCAAGGCCGGCATCGCCAAGAGAAAGAAGCTGAAGAACAGACACAGACGCTCCTTGCGTAAGTTTAAACCCCCCCCCCCTCCCCGCGAGGGCAGGATCAATGTTTTAATCCCCCCTCTCATGATTTCAAATCGTTTTTTTTTGTTTTTTTTCAGCCCGCCCTCATGACTTCTTTGACGCTCAGACCATGGACGCCATTCGCCACAGAGCGATCTGCCTCAACTTGGCGACGCACATCGAGAGCATGGGCGACGGGCACAGTGTCGTCTTTCACAGCACGGTACGTTCACTGACCGACGTGACCAGGGAGGAAGCGTTACCTCCGGCCACCAGGGGGCGCTCTAGGCTCGTGACAACTAGAGTGTGGATGACATTAACTTGTAGGCAAATGAGAAAGACAGAACACAAATGCCCCCCCCCCCAAAATAAAGAAACTATTCTGCAGATTACAAGCTGCAGGTAGTAAAATTTACAGTTTTAACTTTTTGTTAAGATGTTTAAATTGTTACAATACAATAGTTTTGAAAACTGAAATATTACCCAAATGGGTCGCTTTTATTTATTTATACAAATTCTATTGTTTGCATTTAAATAAATAATAAATAAATAAAAGCATTTTAAGTCTTTTTATTTTCTGTCTTTCTTGTACCGAAAATTAACCGAACTGAACCGACATTACACTTTAGCGTACACGCAAGATTCACGCAATTGAAAAAACATTACGCGCTAAATAAAATCGCAATTAACGCGATAATTTGACACCCCTAAACAGGTTATTGATGATTTTGTTCAGAAAGACATCATTTATAAGTAAAGGAAAGATCAAAATGTTTTTTTTAATTAAATGTGCCACGGGTTTGTTCCTGTGAAGTAATGCTGATATGGTATTTTTAACATTACCTGTTACCTGCTGCCAATCAAATGACGAATAAACGGTGGGGTTCAGGAATTTGTAAATCTGATTGTGATGAAGTCAGAGTCACTGGTACTAACAATCGGTCTCTCCCTCCAGGGCCTGAGTCTGTATTATATATCCTGTATATTAATTAAGGTACCGGCTCTGGGCGGTCGAACATTATGTTTCTCCTGTGATCAGGTCATAGCCAGGAGGAAAGAAGACACCGGGAAAGTGAAGGTCTTACTGCACTGGACGCCTGAAGACATGTAAGTCCTGGACTTCTGATCTTCAAACTCCCCTCCTGCTCTGTTAACCACAAGTTACGTTACATTATCAGCTGATCTGATGATGCATAACCCGAACTGTTTTAGATGTTTACGGTTTGAACTTGATTAAGTATTGGGTTGCTGCTTGCACTGGGTTTTAGATGTAGCTCGATGAGTTTGTGTACTTGTATTGTTACTTTTAAAATGACTCCCATCTCATGCTGGGTTAGGTTTAGGCAGCTGGAGTTCAGCAGGTCGGAAATGTCATCAAAGCAAGTTGAGTTAAAACGAAATGATCTGATCTAAAAGCGTTGCTCTGCTAAACTGTTTGACAAAATCATTTTTATTTGACACGAGCATTAAAACACTAAAAATAAAATCCTGAAGAAGCGGCGATTGCAACCCTGCTTGTGTTCTGGTTGTGCAAAATGTAATTTACAATAGGCATCGTTCTAAACTTTTAAAAAGCCTTTGACACAACTGACAACAAATTGTTATTGTGCAAATTAAAGCGGTATGTTATTCGAGGACTGGCCAATGATTGCTTAAGCAGCTACTTAGAACACAGACATCAGTATGTGCAAATTAACAATATGCATTGTAAACTTTTGGGCATAACGTGGGGTGCCACAGGGCTCAGTCCTTGGACCGGTGCTGTTTATTTTGTACATAAATAACTTGTGTTCAGTCTCCAATTCTAGGAAGTGTCTACTATTTGCTGATGTTCCTCAGGGTTACAAATGCCTTTCAAATACGAAATGAACCGTGACCTGAAATCAAATTCATCCTTTCGTTGCGTTAGGCTCCCAGACGTGTGGGTAAATGAGAGCGACAGGCTGCAACAGAAGACCAAAGTGGTCCACCTGTCCAAGCTCCCCACAGACACAGCCGTCCTGCTGGACCCCAGCATCTACAGGTTCGTGTGCGAACACGTTTTCAGGATGTTTAGAAGCCAGCAGGAAACAAAACGTCACCGTTTTCTCCTCTAGGATGTTCTTCTGACGGCCTCCAGGGGGACTCCACCGCCAATTCACGGTATCTTCTCCATCTTTACATTACCTGCTCCTCCTCCTAGAAGACGCTTGGAGTTTCGAGACTGAAGAATCTCTCCGAGGTGTTTACTGAGGTCATAGGATGTTGCTAGTTTTAGGCAACACGATTAGACTGAGAAAAGCGTAACTGTAGACGGGGTAGAAAATGTAGAAAGAAACCTTGTAAATAGTTGAGATTTGTAATATATTTTTGTACTTTTCTTTTTTAAATGATGATCTTGGTTGTCGAGTGTTTCTCTGTTTTCACGTTGTGAAGATTCTCGGCCCTCCTCCGACGTCTGCTTGCAGCATTCGTCTGTTTCTCTGTTCATCGTTCACCCAATAAACGGTTTTCTTCAGGGTCTGCCTCGGTAACTTTTGACGACGGATCAGAGCTGTGTTCTAACTGATTGTCTGTGGAGGTTCTCGGTGAATCACGAGGAGCAATGACAAGGACTCGTACGTCCTCTGTTAATGTCTTCCCTGGCTAAACCTGGACATTACTGTCCTCAAAGGCGTTGTCCCGCGGCTTTCTAGTTCAGATGGGTTGCTGAGTCTGGTTTGCATTATTTGAATCAAATCACATAAAAAAAGACTTTTATTATAATTATTCAGTCAATAACGAAACAGTAAGGTAACATGACGCAAGGCAAAATGAAGATTGTCACATTGTGATGTATTGATTAGATTCGATGTATGGTTAAATAATTCCATCGGGATCAGTATTGCTAGCTCTAAATTAAACTTGTTACATTTTATGGATGCTATCGCGTCATTTTGGGAAAAGAGCAGCTATTGTTCCATCGGTGTGATGGAAAGTAAAACGAGAGGGACTCTGCTGGTGTGTGTTGGAGCTATCAAAGGAGAGGAAAGGGTTAAATTCACAGAGGAAGTCGTTTCCATCCGGTCCAGCAGGTGGCGGCAATGAGAACTGTTGGACCAGCGAATGACGTAAAACGAAGAAGAAGAATAGGGGAAGCGCTGCTAGAAGAATGGCCGGGCTGATCAAGAAGGTACGTAGAGGTCACGCCTGACACAGACAGGTGTGCGACAGACAGGTGTGCCCCCGGGGGGGTCGTTTATTAGTACTTGTATGCTAGTAGTTTAGTAGCATCGTTGAAGTGTGTTAGCAAAATTAGCACCTTGTGTCTGCCGGCCGTCGGTTAGCCTTGTAGCTAATAGCTAGCTGGTGATGCTAACTAAGGCGCGGCAGCGTTTACTAGTTCCTGAAGCCGCAGAGTTATCCAAGGTGACTGATTTTTAAATATATTTAAGCTCTTTATTATGCTGCCTTCAGGTGGTGTCGTAATTATGGGAGACACCGCTTGAACTTCTCTGCTGCACCTGTGAAGTACCTGAATAATGAATATAAATAACGAATACTCGAGTTTATTCTGAGATGAAGGTGAACCTGCAGACCGGGCTGCGTTTGATGTCATTTGTGTAGCTTCTCTGAATTGCATTTGCTTCATTTGGGCGGTGCTGTTGCACTCTGGGTAATGGTAGTTCTACCGTGAGCAGGAAGCAGACCTCGACGAGCGATGCTCCGTGTGATCAACGACTGTCGATATTAGCTCATTAAAAAGCGTCGCTCCTTTTCTGTTCCAGACGACCGGCCTGGTCGGCCTGGCGGTGTCCCAGAATCCTCACGAGGTGAGACGGAGAACGCTCGTCAGACGGACGTCCGCTTTCAGCGCGTACTTTATTATTGATCCCGTGTTCAATAACCAGCCTGCTGCTCCGGGTCTCCCCAGCGTCTGAGGATCCTGTACTCAAAGATCCTGGCGTCGCTGCAGAGCATGCCGCGGGACGCGGCGTACCGAAGCTACACCGAGCAGCTGGTCGGCGAGAGGATGGAGCACGTCAACGCGGTGAGGGACGGAACGCGCTCTGCCGTTCGCTGATTCGGTCGTAAGTTGTCCCGCGTTGACCCGGAAAAGCTTGTTCCCCCTCCTAACTGGGTCTGCGCCGTCCACACGGTGATCTGGATCAGCACCAGAAGGTTCTAGATTGTTCTTGGCGTCTTTAGACACCAACCGTGACGTCTTATCAGGGAGCAACAAGAACTACAATGACCAGAGCCATGAAGAGAGTATTTAGCATGAAAGGAACATTTTATTTGAGTAGTTTAAAGAGGACAAAGAAAGTAATAAAGTCACAAAGTATCTGAATTTAGTTAACGGTCTTGGGATTCTCTGTTTAGCGTTTAATTAACGGTGAAATCGTTTCTGAACACGCCTTTTTAACTCTTTACAGGAGCCGGACGTGGAGAAGCTGCAAACCAAGATCAACTGCGGGCAGATTGAAGAGGTCATCTTCCAGGTGGGTCACGGCTGCTGGGGGGGGGGGGGGGGGGAACGACCCCCGTGAGAACGAGGCCAGTCGGGACTCCCTGCGGGCCCGAGCTCCGGTTCCACCACCAGGAAGTGAACTGGTGGCGTTCTGTGTTGCAGGCCGAGTGTGAGCTCGCTCTGTCCCGGAGGATGTCCGAGTGGAAGCCGTGGGAGCCGCTGGTGGACGAGCCGCCTCCGGACCAGTGGAAGTGGCCCATCTGAACCCCGTCGCTCTGTGTTCTGTAGTTCTGTAGTTCTGTACCTGCCCTGTACGAATAAAGGTGTTCTCCCCCCCACCAAGCCGCAGACTGGTGTAGCTACAATGTGTCTGGTGGAAGTGGGAGGAGAGAAGCCCCCATCCTGGTCTCAGTGGTGGAGCCGCAGCTCAACGTCCGACCCTCATCAGACGCCGGCCGCTCTGACCTCCTGTGCGGCCGCTCGCTGCAGCAGCTGGAGCATTATGGGATAGATGGGAGCGAACTCCTTCCCCCGCCGGGCCTTCACCGACTGCTCGTAAGCCTCCAGAGCGCCCCTGAGACGGGAGAGAGAGAGGACGGACCGGCTTTAACGACGGCTCGGGTCTGAGGACGTCCGTCCGGCCCCTGTTGGGGGGGGGGGGACGCGGCACTCAGTGAGGTGAGCTTACCTGAGGAGAGAGAGCCTGTCTCGCTCAGCAGGATGGTCGTCCAGCCACTGGGAGTAACGGGCGATGGACCACTCGGCTCTCTGTGGGGGGAGGGGGAGGGGGAGGGGGGGGCTTTAGCTGCAACTCCGATCTGCAGTACACGGTACTCACAACAGTACACGGTACACACAACAGTATTCTATTTGTTCAGAGCAGAAATAAAAGTTCCTCATGCTCATCATTTGAGGCCTGTCTCCGAGTACTAGCGCGAGTACTAGTGCGAGTACTACCTGGTGAGGCGACTTTAGCTCGGGCGGGGCTCTGGTGAACAGGAAGTGCAGCAGCGTGCTGTAGGGGATCAGGTCGCCCACCGCCGGGCTGCTGGCGATCAGCTCGCTCGTCTGGAACAGCAGCGGCCTGGAACACGAGACACGGAGCGTCAAACCGCTCAGGACGAGTCGCCAGGCTTCATCCCATTGGTTACGAGTCGGGTCCGATTCGTCTCCCAAGAAAAGCGAGGAGCAGACCCACCTGAAGGAGCGCAGCATCCGGTACGGCTTCCCCAGGTCAGACACCCTCCTGCAGAGAGGAGTCGCCGCCATCTCCATCTGGCGGACGGGACAGAAGCAGGCTGCTCTTTAAAACGGGCGCGGCTGCAGGGGGACGCAGACGGAGGACGCTGGACGCCGGGCGACGCCCTCACCTGAGCGAAGTCGGCGGCCAGCCTCATCTTGCCGCCCTCGCCGAGCGGCCGCAGCAGACTGGTGTGGCGGACGAACAGCTCGATGGCCCTCTTGGCCGTCGCCTCCGTGCTGTCGTAGATAAAGTCCACGCAGTGGAAGAGACGGAAGTAGTCGCTCATCACCCTGGAGAGGAAGCCCTGCAGCTCCTTCATGTAGAGGGAGCAAGGGACGTCGGGCTTCTCCGAGCTGGACAGGGGCCTGGACGACACACGCGCGCACACACGCACACACACACACACACACATTCCTCTTTGTCCTTTAGTTTAGTTTAATTTCAGTTGCATCGTTAGCACCAAAAGCCACGCAGAAAGGCGATGAGCAAATATTAGCCAGGCCCAATATTTGCTCATCGCAGATCTACGGCTACCTGCGCACAGGTCAGTTGCTAAGCAACAGCATTGCCAGCGCAACGTTGAGCTCATTCGGAAGTGGAGTCTGGAATTGACTTCAGCTCCCCAGACTGGACGCCGCTCACCCTGAGAAGTCCTCCTGGTGCAGCGTGATGATGATGGCCTCGATGGAGTCGCTCACGGACTGCAGGAGGGGCGAAACGGCGCTGCTCATCAGGGTCTGCACCTCCTGAATCAGGGGCAACGGGGCAAAGGGCGGAGTCCGACAGGAATGCAAAGATGAGTGTCGGTTCGTGGGGGGAAAGAGGGAAGATGTGCTGGTTAACCTCCCAACTGTGAGCAGCACCCCCCCCCCGATGGACATATTTAGAACAGCACGTCACGTCAGCATAGAACCCAAAGCCGTAAATGAATCGTACCTCCACAGAAGAGGAGAGCGCGTCGGCAGCAGCGACTGGACACGAGGACGATCCCGATAACATCTGGAAACAAGAACGGACGCTGAAGGAGCAGGGAAACGACCCGAACCGACTCCTTTCCGTGTTCTCCCCACGCATGAATGGTGTTTTGTCTTTCATGTAGTCCCACGATGAGCTGGCGTTCATCAGGGATGTGTAGGATGCCATCATCATCATCATCATCACATTCATTTATTCTCCCAACAACTTGTTTTTTGAAAGCAACCTTGATTCTAAATTATAATCTATTCTAAATAGTACGTTAGCTGCTTGAATACACGCGCGTAGTTTCCCTACAGAGTATTTCCCACCAGACAGGCAGACCCCGTCTTGCCGCCTCCTACCTTTGCAACAGCCTGCTGCAGGCCGTAGAGGGAGTTGACCACAGCGACGTTCCTCCTCTGGCCCTCCGTCAGGGGCCCGATCACCTGGCTGGCATCGCTCTGAGTACACAACTGCAACACAGGCCGACTGACTGACACACTGGGGGGTGACGCCACTCCCCATTACGGACCTCAAAAGGAACGCAGACGCCGACGTGTCGCGGTTCTCACCAGCTGCTCGGATTTGACACAGAAGAGCCGGATGGTCTTGGCAGCATTTCTTGCTACAGCCAGGGAGAGGTTCGAATCCACCGATGCCACGTTCAATTCACTGCAAAGAGAAGCTGATCAGTGAGGAAGACAGAATTTCAATCAGAAAGTAAACGCGATACAGTTTCATCTTCCTCCTCGTCCCTTCAGGAGTCGCCACAGCAAATCAGCCTCCCAGTGGGTCGCTTACTCTATACACGATGTGTGCAATTACACCGTGCATATATTCATTAATAATTAGGTATCTTGTATTTGTACACCTGTGGAGTAAGGAATATTTAATGAAGACTCTATTTCAATTAAATTAAAGTGGGATGCACCAGGGACCAGCTCTGAGCCCCTTTTTGTTTGCCATGGTGATGGACTAACAGACGAGGTGAGACAGGAAGCTCTTTGGAATATGATGTTTGCAGATGACATTGTGATCTGCAGGTAGAGGAGAATCTAGAGAAGTGGAGGTCTGCTCTAGAAAAGAGAGGGATGAAGGTGAGCAGGAGTAAAACAGAGTACATGTGTGTACATGAGAAGGTCCCGGGGGGGGCGGGGGGGGGGGGCAGTGAAGTTACAAGGAAGAGAGGTAAAGAAGGTCGAGGACTTCAGGTACCTATCAGTGCAGAGTGATGGAGAGAATGGGGAAAGGAGGTGAAGAACGGTGTGCAGGCAGGCTGGAACGGGTGGAGGAAAGTATCAGGCGTGCTCTGTAATAGGAGAGAAGGAACAGGGCTAGAGGACGACCCAGGAGGAGAGACATGGACGTAGTGAGGAAGGACATGAGAGTGGCTGGTGTTGGGGAGGACGACGCAAAGGACAGGGTGAAGTGGAGAACGTTGGGTTGCTGTGGCGACACCCTCACGGGACAAGAAGAAAGTACAGTAGTAATCTGATTACATTCGTAAGTCAAGGATCAAGGACATTAAAATGTGTCCTCCGGTCCTTCATGTTACGAAGCCGAGCTTCACTCGCCTGCTGATGGTCTTGAGGATGCCGTCCAGCTCGTCCTTGGAGGGGGGGCTGTGGCCCCCAGCGGGGAACACGAGGTTTATTGGATCAAAAAGACGAGAGAGGGACTTGGAGAGGTAGGCTGCCTCAAACGGCTGGAGCGAGCCCTTCAGGGCTTTCTCTGGACTTCAAAACACACACAAATACAAATACAAATACAAATACAAATACAAATACAAATACGATTGATGCAAAACACACAAAACGGGCATCGATCTATCCATCAGATTGATCCGCCTTGCGGGTCACATGGGTAGAGCTGGAGCCTATCCCAGCCGACTACGGGTCGAGAGGCGGGGTACACCCCGGACGCGTCGCCACCCATAGTTAACCGCTCACAAATATGGACAATTTGGAGCGATCAATTCATCCATAACACCCCCCCCTCCCCCGTGTTAAAATAAAACCGGCTACTGGTGTGAGCGCACCCTACTGGGGCTGTGTCTTACTTGTAGTCCACTTTGCCATGTGTAAAGAAGTCCTGACTGTCCGCCTCAGGAGAGCTCATATCCAGAGAGGCGTCCGTCCCTCCACTGCTCGCCAGCGACGCCTGCAGGCCGGCGCTGTACTGCTGGAGGCGCCGCCAGAGCTCGTTGTACAGCCGCAAGAGCTTCGGATACTCGCCTTCAAAGGCCTGCTTCAGGAACGACGAGGCTGGCGAGACAAAGAGAGGGACAACGGTTTGGTCATCTAACGAAACCCACGCGCAGACAGGTGCAGGGGCATGTCGCTATGGCAACTAAGGGACTATCTTACCTTCGGACGCTTTGTGGAATTCCTCACTGAGCGTATTCGTTACATCGTTCCAGAAGGTGTAGAGGATATCAGGACAGCCATCCTAGACCAGACACAGCGATTATTAAAGCTCCTGCCCCCCCCCCCCCCACCCCCACCCTCAGGTGAGCTGTTGTGTTGAGCTGCACCCAGATGTAACTTCCAGTACAGAGAAAACTACAAGAACTACAATCTCACAAAGTAGCCGTTTGTATACCAAAGAGGTGGAAGGCAGGCAAGGCCCCGGACCCGTTACCGTGATATTATTACAGGCTTCAGGACATCGACCCACCTTCACGATCTCATCCATGAAGCAGACGTGAGTGACAGGGTCCCTCTTCTTCATCAGCACCTTCTGCAGATGTTGCACCTGGAAAACAGCCAGCAGAAGACCCCGCCCCTTATCCAGCCGCCCTGCTGGTCGTGGTTAGTGATGGTTGTACAGGTAGCTGCTCACCTGTCTACAGGCAGCACATATCTGGTCCATTAGCTTCTCCAAGTTGGTCCACAGAGCAGCGCGGAACGCAGCCGTGTTGCCTGGCGTCGGGATTACTGCTCTACCCGGTGCACCTGCTGGAGAGAGTTACTGTGAGCAACATTTTTCTGTGTTTTTGGGAAACGATATGATGATGTTGCTTTTTTTTTTTTTTTTTTATGCATAATATCAAACAAACATGCGACACAAAAAAGCCTCTAGAGATGAGCTTTTTTTTAATCCACCAAAGGCTATGCTACATTTATTACCGAGTGTAATTTAAATAAGATTTGGACGACAAACTGGGCTCTACGGAAGTGAGAAACTCGTGAACTCAAAGTAATCGTCTTTCATCTCTCAGAAGTGAAGACAGCATCGCCATAGCGACTGGGAATAGAACCTAATTGGCTTCTTTATTAGGACCCACCTCTGGGATTTGCCGGTTGCGTCAGGCCCTTAATGTCCAGAGCGTTTGTGATTTTTTCCTGGAGGCTGGTCCTGTAACCCCCGACGACGGAGCAGACGGTCTCCCTCAGGGTGCCGAGGTTGAAGAAGACCTGCAGGGCTGTGCCGACCTGTGTGGGATTCTGACAGAAAGGCCGGACAGAGCATGGAAGGATCCGTGTGAAGCTGGACTCGGGGTGGAAACGGCTCGTTCCGCTGAGAACCGACCCCGATTACCTGAACCTCCATGCCCTGCTCCAGGAATCGCTTGGCCTGGTTCTCCACCTCGATCCTGGCTCCGCTCATCAGCAGCAAGTCGCTCTCAATCACCTCGATGCCGCAAAGATCCACCCCTTGTGACAGATAGTCTGGAACATGTCCGAGTAAACGCAGATTAGATACACAAATCGATAATTCTCAGCCATTTATTCACAGGATACAGCAAGTTTGATGAATGGATTTTGTTAGTGTTTCATGCACGTAGCATGCACGTAGCACGCACGTAGCATGCACGTAGCACGCACGTAGCATGCACGTAGCACGCACGTAGCATTCACGTAGCACGCACGCAGCATGCACGTAGCATGCACGTAGCATGCACGTAGCATGCACGTAGCATTCACGTAGCATGCACGCAGCATGCACGTAGCATGCACGTAGCACGCACGTAGCATGCACGTAGCACGCACGTAGCATGCACGCAGCACGCACGTAGCACGCACGTAGCATGCACGTAGCATGCACGTAGCATGCACGTAGCATGCACGTAGCATGCACGTAGCATTCACGTAGCATGCACGTAGCACGCACGTAGCATGCACGTAGCATGCACGTAGCATGCACGCAGCATGCACGTAGCATTCACGTAGCATGCACGTAGCATGCGCGTAGCATGCACGTAGCATGCACGTAGCATGCACGCAGCATGCACGTAGCATTCACGTAGCATGCACGTAGCATGCACGCAGCATGCACGTAGCATTCACGTAGCATGCACGTAGCATGCGCGTATCGGGTGCTCCATCAGTGATTCCCTCACCGAGCTCGCTGAGGCTCTGGGCGGCCTTGGTGATCTCCCTGCTGCCCCCTTGGAGCTGCCCCTGGAGCCTCTTGCTCAAGTACAACATTCGAATGATCCTCCGCAGCAGGTCGCAGGCAACCTGGAGCAGGAGGAGGAGGAGGAGGAGGAGGAGGAGGAGGAGGAGGAGGAGGAGGAGGAGGAGCCAACGTTCAACCGAAATGTGCAGGTTATATTCAGAATCTTCATTATTATAATTCTATAAATAAACTAGAAAAGCACTTGGGGAGCACAGACCTCCCCCAAGCAGCTCGTTCCCCTCCTAACGGCGATCTGGATCATAGGGGACGTGGGGGGGGGGGGCGGGCGCTCGAGGACCTGATCCCCGGACACAGAGACTAGAGTGTGCTAGCTTTGCTGTTACCTGCAGTCTGGCCAGCTGGGTGATCCTTCCCACAATCCTGTTGTACGGGTCAACGATCTTTGACCTTATCCTGACCCCCCCCAGGGACGACAGCAAACATCAGAGCAATGCAACGTAAGCTTTGAAATGTTTGGACGCACGCAACATGGTTAAAGTCTGTCTGACCACGCCCACATCCGGTCAGGGCGAGGGCGAAGCCGACACCAATACACAATAATCAAGGACTTTCATCTCGTCATCAATATTTAAAGATATTGAGGGTCGATACACAGACTCAGATCAGACAGAGACTAATGGAATTCTGCCGATTGTTAAGAAGCCGTAACAACGTGATCCAGCAGACATCAAAGGAACTAGCCGTGCGGCTGGTCAACGCATTTACCTGTCGACAGCCGCCTGCAGGGCGCCAATCCTCGTCTGCATCATCTGAAGAACGCCTGAGAAGCACGAACCGCACAGAAAGTCATTTTCACACCTTAAACACCGATAACAGAGATGCGATCAATTCAAAGCCTCTTCAAGAACGCGCTGGTTCCCGTTTATTCGTGAGCTCGTGAAACGGTTCCCCCTGCTGGCTGGCGTATGAACGCTCGGGCGAATGCGAGGCTTCGTCAAACGCCGGGCACCGTCGTGGCTCCTTACCTTCCAGGGACTCGATCCCCGTCGCCTGGGAGAGCAAGTCTTCGTGTCTGGCCACGACCTGGAAAGGAGACGCGTAGATCCACGTGAACGTGCCGGTCGTTACCGCTTCAAGAAGGCTTCTAGATTATCGTAAACTCAACCCATCATCACCATATTTTCAAGTATTATAACAATTCCTAATTACATATTTTTGTACTCAACTCAAAATTACAAAAGAAAGAGGTTTTTACAGATGAATCGTGACGCGCATCGAGATACGAATCGAACCGAACCGAGATGCCCATCCTTAACGAAACATTATGTATGCGAATAAAAAAACGCCTTTAATATCAAAGCAATGGTTTTTTAGCGTTTTAGTGTTGCGGTGTCGGGTTTCTACCTGGCTGTGCAGCTCCTTGTCCAGCTGACTGATGCCCTGAGCCAGCTCGGCCAGCTGCTCAGCGATGACGGCACGCTGAATAGCCCGAGCCGCGTACGTCTTCACGTCAAAGTCCTCCGTGAGGAAATCAGCATAGCATTCTGCGCGCACACACACAGGAGCACGTCATCAAAACGCGTCCACTATCGGTGACTGGATTTACACGGATTATATATGTATATATATATATGTGTGTGTTCGTGTGTATTAAAGTTTCATAAGTAACGCATATTGATATCAAAACACGACGAGGTTTTGGGCTGTTTTACTACTTTTACAACGCGCCGACAGGTGCACCCGATTAGCGTCTATTTATCTGGCTTAGAAGACGAGCAGGGATTAAAGGGGGATTATAATCTCTTCTTTTTTTTTAATGTGTGCGCGTCTATTATATACATTCATTACCGTAACCGAACATGAAGCTGTTTTTACCGTCTTTCAGAAGCGAATCCGTCGAAGCTGCCTCCATGTTGACACTTCCGCGTATGACGTCAGAGCTGCGCGACAAGACGCACACGTGAACAAAACCAAGCGTTGCGTTCACAACCATCTGAAATTTAGGTTGAAAATTAATCCAAGGTCGGACACAAATCAAAGCGCATGATGACGTGGATTTTTCTAGATGACGTGGATGTGAAATTATTAATCATTATTACTTTGAATCAAACCATTAAATCATACAAATGTGTACATTTACCATATTTACTGGTGCATGTACGCATTCAAAATGCCTTATTTTTTAATATAAAATTCAAAGACACATGTATACACACACTGAAACAAGCCATTTCAGAGTACAGTAATACCTTGACATACGAATATATTTCGTTCCTGGACCGAGCTCGCAACTCAAAATAAATTTTTCCCATATAAAATAACTGAAAACAATTTCCGCCATCTGAAAACACTAAAATCAATGCTAATAACAATCGGGAACGGACCGCACACACACATCTTGTTGACCACGCCCCCCAGTGATTCAGGATGAAAGAGTTAATAAACAAGATATTTTAAAATATTTATACTTTATTAACACTTTATTTTCTCAGTGCGATTTACTTCAATTCTTCATCTCGTGTTCACTTCACTACAAAATTCATACAAAATCAATCACCGTTATCAAAATCACAACAAGCGAGGAAGCAGCGATGGTGAACGTCAGCATCCGACACCCGTCCGGAGAACTGGAGACGGCTTTACCTCCACCTGGTCTCCACCTGGACATTCAATAATTAGATGAAGCAGCTGATAACTATTGAATTTAGAACCGCTCCAAACCGCTCCATTATTGTGAGGACACTTTCAATCCGTTTAAGATCAGAGTCATTTTGCTGTCTGACATTAGGAACATAGAAAGAGCATCACCTCAGGAGACATCAAAGCTCACAAGCAGGAAAGTCACACTTTACAGCAGCATCCTCCTCCAGAACTGCACATAAACGCTCGTTAATATGACGTACAGATCGGTGTGCCTGAATGCAAAATCATCTTTTTAGTTGTTGTTGTTGTTTTCCTTCATTATTACGGCATGAATTTAAATAAGTAGAGGACTGAATTCTGATCCAAACCCTAACTTCATAGCTGCCCATGCAGCTGCTAGCGGCCTCTGATGTGGATCAACCAGTACCTGGACCTCTTGCACCCAAACAGGACCCCCCCCCCCTCCCCTCCAGTCCTCTTTCACAGGCAGGTTGCATCAAACACCAGTTTGTTTTTGGTCCGGCAGCCCGGGGGGGCTCGTTTTGAGGGGCAGTGCCATGCTCCCCCTGTGCCAAGGCGGATGCGGAGCGCGTTGGACCTGCAGGGGTCTAGGCGCCCCCCGTCGGTCTTCTCTCCAGCCGGTCCAGTTTGGCCAGATTTTCCATCAGAAGTTTGGAGCCGGGGGTCAAAAGCAGGGCTTGCTGGTAGTACGTCCTGGCTGCCGCGTAGTTTCCCTGCACACAGTTCAACATGCAGCACTTGGATTATCGGTGCAGACTCCAGGTCAGAAATAAAAAGGGGGGGGGGGGGCACACGTGGCATTCGGCAGGATTACGGAAAAACTGCTGGAGGGATCTTGCTGAAAAAAAAATCTGAAGACGGGTCTTGGTCGAACTTAAATCCCATTAAATAGTGAGAACAATCAGGATACCCGTCTGGATACCAAAACAACGACAGGATTTCTCCTTTTAATTTAATGTTACTTTAATGGAGGCTAAAAATAACTTGTAAAATCTGCATTCAATTCAGTCACCAAAATTCAGAGTCATAAAAGGGTCCGATAGGAACCATCATGCAAAATGACTTCTGGTTCTGATCCAGAATGAGGTCAGGAGTTTAACATTAGAATCCATTTATGGATTCAAGAATCAGTTAAAAATACACAAACTCTGATTCACTTTGACTTTTCATGGTTGGTGTGTAAACACAGCAAGAACAATCTAGAACCTTGTGGTGCTGATCCAGATCACCGTTTGGACGGTGTAGACCCAGCTAGGAGGGGAACGAGCCGCTTGGGGGAGGTCTGTGCTCTCCGAGCGCTTTTCTCGATTCGCAATGGAACTGAAGTGCTGTTTATTACCTTCATGTGCTGGATCCCGCCCATATTCATCCAGGCTTGTGATTGGTCAGGCTTGAGTTCAACCGCCAACTTGTAGCTCTACAACAAACACACAAACAAGCAAGCAAGCAGGGCTCGGCGTTACATCAGTTCGCTCTGTTCTAGGGCAGCACGCCAAAACCCGTCAGGCGCACAAACCCCGCACAGAAAGAAATGAAACCCGGAACCTTCGTGCCGTGACAACCCCTACCCGCTGCGCCACCAATCGAGTGCAGTACCTCGAAGGCTTGCTCCAGCCGATTCATCTCTCGGAGCTGGTTTCCCTTGGAGAAATGGAGCTCTGCTCTTACCGCCGGATCGCCGGGACGCTGCTGGAGAGCTCTATCCAGAGCGCCGAGCGCCTGGTGCAGAGAAACAGCCAACAGTCCCAGAGAGCAACACGCACACGCACACGCACACGCACACGCACCTCTGTATAGTCGCCACGCTTGCTGTAGATGGCTGACAGGAGGCGGTAGCATTCCACACAGCTGCCTTCCCTTGATATGATGTCCACGGTCATCTTCTCCGCTTCTGCCGTTCGATCGGCCATGGCTAAAACCTGAGCCTAGTGAGACGCGTACGAGACAACAGTCAACCCCAACGATCAATAACCGAACCGGTGTCGGTTGTGACCATCCGGGTGAAGGTCAAAACATCAAATAAAAGGTTTGTTAAAAGACGTTTCATCTATCGTCCAGTTTTAACTGACTCCAGATACTTATACTCCTGTTGGAGCAGAAAACAAAGAAAGGACCGAAACCACCAAGGCAGATTGCTGGTCTGTCTGATGCTGGAATGGAAGGTCATCTGTGTGTGTGTGTGTGTGTGTGTGTGCGTTCACCAAGGCAAGCCAAATGTCCGTGCTGTCTGGCTGCAGGGCGACGGCCTCTCTGTACACGCGCAGCGCCTCCTCATAGCGACCCGTGTTGTAGTACAGCGCCCCGAGGGGGGTCAGGATGTCCACTTTCCTCGTCACCATTAGCGCTCTGCACGCAGAGGTCAAAGGTTACAGAGGGAGAGAGAGCACAAGACGACGGGGAAGAATGACATTTATAGCATGAATAATCAGAGGGGGAGGAGCTCGGCGTGTCATAGGCCGTTATGCCACCAGTGCTGGCCCATGACAGCATATTGATTACTGTATTGATTGATTATAAGCCTTGTTAAAAAAGGGAAGTCTTTAGTCTACTCTTGGACACACAGATGGTGTCTGTCTCACGAAACCAATCAGGGAGCCGATTCCACAATAAAGGAGTTTATTGTCATTTTGCATCAGTGGTGTAATTTATTTTAGATTAATTGTTAGTTTGCACTGGCGGTGTAAAAACATTTATTTTTGTTTTTCTAATGTTACGTTGCATCAATTGCGTAATTTAATATTGGTTTTATTTTTATTTGTATTGTTAATTGTGGATGATTTATGTACGAAGGACTTTCAACGGAAACAAGCCCGCAAGGGCTTTTTTGAAATGCTCCTCTTAGACAGGATGTTTGACGTTATTTGTACTGTAATACATGCTACTGTGTGACTGTACTTGTACTCTAACAGTCTATCTAATAAATATATTCATCATCATCATCGATAGCTGAAAGATTACTTTCTTCTTTCCCTGGAGAAGAGAGACTGAAATATCCTCCGCCGTTTAAAATTTAGAACAAGAACAAGCATTTACACGCGACGTAACGAAATCTGTGAAGGCGAAGGCGTCCTGTACGTGAGGAACTAAGACATCGCTCATTTGGTGTCTGATTTATTCATCTAATACATCATTTTTCTTTCATTCACGATTTGAATGCATGTTTTTTCCCAGTTATTTAATTTGGCTGGGATTATATAAAAAATTAAAACAGGGTGAAAAAAAAAAAAGCGTAGTTCAAAGAAATACTTACAGTGCATACAAATACTATATTCACCTCTTGTACCAAGACTCGGCTTCTTTGTTCTCGTTATACGATCGGAGCAGACGGCCCAGATTCACCATGGCAACATAGTGCGCTGGTTTGAGTCGGATGGCCTCCTGGTAGTGAGCAGCCGCTAGATCGCCCTCTCCTGGACACGAGTAGAAAGCGGAGAGGATGGAAAAGCTTCTGAGCAAACAAAGACAGAAACTCCAGGTAGCATGCTAGCGGCAAAAAGTAACGTGAAGCAAGTCTTCTGGGGGGGGCCGTTTTACGGAGGCTGAGGGGTTTTCTCACTCTAAAGCCGCGTGCAGCATTAGAGGACCCCCATCGGAGCCACGAGATCCGACTCACCGGTGTCCACCAGAAACACGCCGTAGTTATTGTGCAGGTCAGAGCTGTCGGCGCAATTCTCGACACCCGCCAGGTAGATTTCATTGGCTTCGGCAAAGCGCTTCTAAAGGGGGGGGAGCAGAGGAAACATCAAAACGAGACCAAACTTTACCGAGGATGCAGAAAGCTGGACGCTGAACGAATCTATAGCCACTGATCACGGTTTATTGTGTGGGAGAGGGCGTGGCCCTCGCTGGGCGTTTCACCTGATCGGCGTAGAGCGATGCCAAACTGGAATAGGCGTCAGAGAAATGCGGGCCGAAGCGTATCGAGTCTTTCAGCAGCGCCGCAGCCTCTTCCTCCTTCCCTTGGGACCTGAAAAACGGCATCATCATCATCGTCGTCGTCAACGTCACAAATCCTCGTAATTCATTAGAGTGTATTTAAATGAACTGGTACTTCATTCGGCGTGGACCCCCTCCCACCCAAAGTCAACCGGGAAAGGCCCCAACACCCCCCGAAACACACGGGACAAGCGGCCCGAGGACGTTAATGAAGGCACAAATAGAAAAAGGGAAATAGAAAAGGCTTGTTTCGGGAGACTTAAGAGAAAAGGAACCAACAGCTGGAAGGTTTTGCTGTTTCCACCCCCCCCCCCCCCCGCCCCCCCATCAGCACTGCAGCGTCTGTGTGTCTCACTTGAGGAGGTTCCCCAGGTTGAACAGAGCTCGGCTATGCTGACGATTTAAGGCTAGTGCTCTTCTGTAGTAGCGCTCAGCCTCTTGTGGGCTGCGAGTTAGAGTC